>NW_013524646.1:774157-954566 GCF_000250985.1 Nematocida parisii ERTm1 | reverse complement strand
GTTTTTTAATAAGCTTAATGAGGAATGCCCAGAATCTATTCCTACTAATATTTCATTTTTTTTCTCATTGAAAGTATATATTAGCTTAAACTTACCAAATAAGTCCATCTTTTTATCTTTTCGTGTACCTACTGTGAATTCGTCACACTCTACTTTAAGATTCTTGTTATTTGATAGCTCCTTGAATATTTTAGTCAAGCTTTCTTCTATATCAAGCTTATCATTAATCTTCTTATTAGAAAGAAGTTCTTCTATATGCTCAATTTCTTTAACTACTTCTTCTTTACTTCCAGTTATATTCGATAAAACATAGAGAATATTCAACAAACTGCTGTCCAGCTCATTCGTCTTCTCCTTTAAGTAAAGAATCTTGTCATTCTTCAAGTCTGCCACTACTCTACACCAATCTTCGTGCATTTCATAGTCAGTGGCTTCTCTTGGCTCAGAATACTTTTTAAAGAATTCTTTCAGTGGCTTAGTTTCTTCATTGTCGGGTAGATGGTCTGTATTGTACTTCTTTTTATTTGGATCATATACTAAACAGCACACTAGTCCTAGCAGAGCAGTTTCTACACAATTGGAGTACTTTCTGCTTTCATCGTTTATGAATTCGTTCTTTTCCCGGTCATATGCTTTAACCCTATCATAGGACGGAAGCTGTGATGAATCCATGAATGGAAATATTCTATACTTGTCTATTGTATCCTTAAGATCGCAAATAATCTTAGTGTGGTCGATTTTACTTTTCCGTGCACTTTCTTGTATAAAGCACTTGTTAAATACTCTTTTGTATGACTTTTTTTTATTTTTTGAAATAGATTTATTGTCATTTACTATCTGGTCATTCAAGAGAGTATATACAGCATTTACAAACTCAATATACTTTTCTTTTGTGTCAATAAACTCGTATATGTACGACTGAATAAGGAACTGCACGGTACTTAAGAACTTTCCTTCCATGAACTGCTCATATGTAGTTGGCTCAGTGTAGCCTTCTTTTTGTATGTAAGTTATTGCATCTCCTGCATAGTGTTTCATAAAGTTAATAAGTTTAACTGTTTCTGTGTGGTAAGTTTTAATTTTTTCTTCTGAATTTTTCTTGTTTACATAAAGTACTAGGCTCTGGTCAATATATGCAGTTTCTCCGTTAACACTTTTCAGAACAAGTTTTTTCTCTTTTTTCTTTTCTTCTATAGCAATAGGAATATCCACCTGCTCAGACAGGAGGAAAAGGGCTGCCAGGATGTTCATACTCTGTGGCTGCACTTCATCTTTTAGCAGAAAAGAAGTGGGTGCATCCAGTCTTCCTGCTATGATGGAAAGTGCACCATCCGCGCATGGAAACATATTGATTAGATGTGTATGAAATCTAAGAAAATAATCATTCTTTGCTTTAAATTTTTGCGGGTCATATATATCATCATACGCTTTGTCATTGACTGGCTTTCTTTCGTATTCATAAAATAATCTGCCTTGTTTATATGTTTTTTTCAAATTATACATCGTGTTTATTTCGTATGCATATAATCGTTTGTTATGTATATATTCGCACTTGCGCATAATGTCTGCTCTGGATGGACTAAGTGATCCATCTGGATTTATTACCAAGTTGCCTTCTTTACTAATAATTTTGGTTTCTTCTATTATCTTTATATCACTCAACTCAACTCTTGCACATATCGTGTACATCATCACTAGTAGCTTTATAATCATACTATTGTTCATCCTGGAAATAAATTTAAAAATATATATATTTTGTTTTTAATAACTCCGTGCTATCTTTACTATTGATTGGTCAATGCATAATAAACACTTATGGGCGTGCCTGATTGCATATATAACCCGAATATAACCCGAATGGTTACTTATTGCAATTCATACCATCTCCTATTTAAATGCTCATCTAATTTATTCCAGTTATACTACAATAAGTATTGTAAATAAAATAAAACCACAAAATAAAAATTATTTTAATTCTTATAGTGTATATACTCTCTAGCAGTAGAATATGTAAAGGATAGATTATTTTAAATTTATTTATAGGGCATTCTATTACAAAAATAACATAATAAACCATATAAACAGTAATGTAACACAGTATACATCAAATAACAAATGGCATCTTATTCGGGTTATTCAGATCATAGTAATATATGTGTATGCATCATTCATGGCATAACCCGAATTACCGAGATAATAAATGATTGATCAAATCAACTTCGCCTAATTAATTAGTCACTATTTGAATGGTCATTATTTGATTGGTATGTTTCATAGTATAGCAGTATTTACTGATTTACTCACGAAATATACCACCATTGCTGCTCTGCTACATAGCCAAGATAGAAAAGAGAGTGGAGGGGAAGAGCTCGGATTAGATAGTCACAAATTGATATACTGATTCAGTGATCACAAGCTTTTGTTTTGACGGAATCACCGCACGAGCTGGCGCACAGAAGGATCGCTCTCGTAGGCCCATGCCTGAGTAATGGTGCCGCCATGTAAAATATAGTCTAAATTAGAATTTTGAATTTTTGGGTAGTATTAAGTATTTATTTAATGGTATGAATGCAGGCCGGAAATTAAACAAACATAAAAATAGCATAATGACACTTTCTAAGAAATCAACTTGCGGCATTTGAAGTACTTGGCTGTAAATTGTTGTTTGATGGCGTATCCGTAGAAACATCCTGTTCTACCCAAGGATACCAATTTTTATACTCGCCATCATAAATACCACTGGATTGAAATTTTTCCTTTAATATGTATTCGTTAATTGGAACACTTCCTATAAGGTTTCTTGTAAACTGCACCATAGGATTGTTTTTACCTATTATGTTTCTATAAGATTCAGTATAACTTCGGTGTTTTTCCAAAAATATTTTAGTTATTTCATACTTGTAATGCAGGGTCTCTAGATTACCACACAGTAGTAGGCCGTTTGGATTAGTGTGCTCACTGTTTAAAATATACTGTATCCTTTTAATGAATCTATATTTACCTTTAATTGCATACGAGATTTTGTCCAGATATAGATTCGCGTATTGTCTCATAATGCATCCAATGTAATTCTTTGATTTCATGTATATCTTTTTTATATCATATAATGTTTTTTCGGCAGCACCAGCACCATTTCTTAGCATATTTCCGGAAACCTTATATTTTATATAGCCATTATGATTTTGATCATAACTACTACTACACTCATCCATCTTTATTTCAATAGAATCTGGGTCTTTCTCCTTCTTTTTATATATAATCTGAAAAGGCGATTTCGGATCGATACCTATATCCGTTATTTTATTTTCTAATTGTTTTGTAAAAATGTTATTACACCATATTTTAATTTCCTTGTTTTTTGAGAGAGAGATCCATATTTTTTTTACACCCATTAAAAGCTTATTTTTATCTGGATCGGAATCTTTATTCCAGTTATTTATAATAATTTTTATAGATTCAATATTTTCATTAATTTTAGTGTCATTCTCAGCTGCTATTTCTCTCATGATATATATCATGTTTAGTATACCAAATTGAATTTTATTTCTGCTGTCAGATGAATATAAACGGTAGGAAATATCTTTATTAGGCAGGTCCTCTACAACCCTGTGCCATTCTCTGTGCATAGTATAGTCCATGATCTGTAATGGGTCGCTATACTTAGCAAAGAATCTCTTTAGTTCTTTCGATGGATTAGGCATGTGGCTTATATCGTACCTCCCAGTCCTAGAATCAAATGCAAATAAAAAGAACAGGCATAGAAGAGCAGGCTCAACAACAATATCATTCTCGTACACTTTATCATTAACAAACTCGTCTGTTTTTCGATTATATGGTGGCATATATTCCTGTAAAAAGACATCATGGCTGTCTGAAGAATCATCATTAAAAATAGGTAATTTTTCACTCTCAACATATGGTATCGGCTGTAGTTCATCATTCAATTTATGTTCAACCAATCTAAAATGCTTAATATATTTCACTTTGCTATGCAGCTCGGCTGAGTCCTGTTTAATGAATAGACTGTCAAACACCTCCTGTGCTTTCTTTCCTGTCTTCATGCTTATATTCTCACTCTTCTTCTCATCTTTGTTTAGTATTCGTTCAGTAATTAATTCATACACCGCTCTTACAAACTCTTCATACATCTCCACACTGTCTATATACTCAAAGAAGTACGACTGTACGAGGAACTTCGGATTGCACAGAAAATTCCCCTTTAAGAACTCTTCATATGCAGTAGGCATTGAGAACTCTTCTGGCACTTTTAAGCAGTAAGATGAATTGGTGGTGGCAATACTCTTGAAGAAGCTCACTATCTCTTCTGTTTTCTTTTGAGGCGTTCTCTCTACAGTCTTCCCTTCTTTGTTTTTTTTCTTTATATTCATATGCAAGTTGATGTGAAATCCTTCTCTTCTGCTTATTTTTCTCTTCTCTAACTCATCATATTCAGAACTAATATTCCTATCCTCTTCTTCTTTTGGTCTCTTTACTTTTTTCTTCTTTAGAATAAGTATTTTATTTTTATTCACTTTACTCTCCACTATTCTAATAGGAATATTTATCCCTTCCGAGAGAAGAAATAAAGAAGCAAGAATATATAAACTATCTGACTTGTTTTCATGCCTTCTTAAGAACCGAGTGAATGAGTCTGGGCTCTCTGACTCAATAGATAAATATCTATCTTCTGATGGAAACATATTAATCAGCTGCTGTGTGAATGCCTGCATGTATTCACTAGACTCCTTGAGTATAGTAGACCCATACCCTCCAACTTGGTCTCCACTCCCATCTATGGCATGTAGATATCCCCGTAAGTTCTTTATATACCCACATCTCTCCATGATGCACTGATAGAATGGAGAAAGCCCGCCTTGTGGGTGTATTGCTACTAAGCTGTCTTTATCGCCTAGTTCCATTTTCTGTATAGTACTAGCGTCTCTTGTTTCTATCTTTGCATATATACTGTGTGTCATCAGTAATAGTATTATAAGTATATTATTCTTATTTAATATGTTTCTTATTATACGTATATTATTCTTCTTTAATATATTGTCTCTCTCTTTCATATTTAAATTCGGGTTAAAATTATTTTTCTTTTATACTGTTGCCAACAAATTAAAACCAAGATAATATTTTATTAAACTAATTATTAATATATAGCCCCTTGGCAACATATACTTTAAAATAGAATTAACTTGATAATAATCCTGTTCTACTATTTTAATTCTTTGTAAAAAAACAACTAATTTACTCTCTTAAATTATCCCTGCAGTATATATATTCTGCATAAAATAAAATTTACATGAATTAAATTACTCTTATTATTAGCATAGAACATCAAATCTTTAAATATAATTATATTCTGACTGCAAATAAGTGCTTTGTCATATCACACCTTCTTTTCTTATTCTGTGTCTTATTATGTGTGTTTCCTTGCCTTTACTTGTGATATTCTACATTTATATACTCCATTATCCTTTTTTCTTCTTTTCTTCTTTTCTTCTTCTATTTTATTTTTAAATATAAACTGCTTCTAAATAAATCCATTCATGTTATTATTAGCAGTACTATACACTTTATTTTAAAAGTAAAATATTTATTTACAGAACATAAAGAACAAACAATTTATACTTAAATACACTAAAATACCATACAGAACAACAGAAGAAATCAACATAAACAGTATAAAGCATAGAACATAAACTGATTATTAAAGACATGTCAAATTAAATTTAGAATATATGATACTTTCAACCCATTAGAATTTAGAGAAATACTGCTGTGTTATATGAACTAGTTATGATTTATTAAAAATGAATATTATTTTGTCTTGTCTTGCATTAAATTAAAATTATTTATCACTCTAGGAAGTACTCTGCCCGAATGAAATTTGCATTTATTTATTTATAGAATAAGCTATGCCAGCCAATATTAATATATACAGAAAGAGAGAAAATAGATAGAAGAAAAATATATTAGTATATTTTAATCAGATGACTTATCAGTAAATGCATGGCTTCTAGAAGCAGGAATATCATCAGTGAATTCAAGCCTATTTTCTTTTCTTATAAGTTTGTAGTTAAATCTGATTGGGTGCATGTTTTTAATCTGGGAAGTATAGAACTGTAAATTAATTGCATCTTCTCTGCTTTTTGGCACAGTGCTGTTGTTTTCAGTGAAAATAATATTATTTAGGATCATCTCTGAAAGACGCGGCATGTTCTTATTAAGCATAGCAATCCTATAAATATTCATTGGGATTAGAGTGTCTGGGGATAGTATGTACAGTCTGTCAACCGGATTATAGCTTGCATACTCAGCTATTTGTTCAGAAAATACATCGATTGTTTTGTTCTCTCCCATGCCTTTAAACTGGCTCACATACTCTATTTCGTTAATGGTTTTAAGATGTAAAAATGGGAAAACAGTCTGCTTGATGCATAAAGCTGCAGAGCTGTCATCAGAAGTGGCAGACTTGACATTGATGCTAAGACAGCGCTGCTGTGCATCAAGAAGGAATAAAACCGTAATTGAATTTGCAAAGGGTTCTAACAGCACGCAGTTTAATTCAATGCACAGAGTGTATATACACTCCTTCCATGGTTCTATTTTGCACAGTCCTAGGGCTGTATACAGCGTGCTGTCTACATGAATGCTGATAGGAGAAATGTACTCTCCAATAGTTCTGTTTTGTTCCTCCAGGGTTTTCAGGCCGTTTAGTGAATTCGCACTTAAACGGGAATGCCCGCCTGCGTTAGCATCTGGATTAAAACATATAGGATTTTGTTTAACTTCATCTGAGTCTTCTTCATCTGAAGCCTCTTCTGAGTAAGAATAGAAAACCCGGCACATATCCAGCTCTTGAAGCATGTGCGCACGCTTGAGGAACGCAAAGTCTGGTGGCCTATTGAAAACTATGTCATTAAGATAGAATGTGTGCATATTTTCAAGGCTTTTTATGTTGTTTAGTTCATCCGTGTTCATATATTTAATCTTTCCTATATCTATTTCTCTAAAGTTGTGGCAATGGGCTGCTCCCCTCAGTATACAATTTACATACTCAGCTTTAATAGAATGTATTTTAAATTTTTCTATGGTGTATGGCAGAGTCAGATTAGTATCTGGATCACCTTCAAACTTAACACGGTCAAAGCAGAGCTCTCTCATGTTTGTGCAGTCTCTTAATAGGTTGAGTGTGCTGATGTGAATTTCTGTCTTAACCAGCAAAAGCTTTTCTATGGAAAAGAATAGTGTATAGTCATCAAATACATTCTTGTTTAGTAAAAATTCAAACTCAACAAGCACCAAACGGTCTATATGCGCCTTGCACGCATTGAAATATGACAGCAGTGCATATCTGACTATTTCGCTGTCGTGGGATGGGCACGTAATAGTAACAGTATCAATAGTGCTGGAATCGTTTGTATCCTCGTTTATGCCGATTCCTTCACTGCACGCTTGCAGTACTTCCCATAGTGTTTTTTCCTCTGTTTTTCCAGAGACTCTAGTGCTTCTAATTACAACTTCATCCTTTTCACGAAACATGTGCATGACTACACTGGGGTTAAAGAAAGTATCACAGGTATTCAGTTTCGGGACAATTGATCGGATAATGTCCATTAGGCGGAATACTTTATCAATGTATGCATAACCTTCTGGTTCAATGCCGGGTTCTGGGGTTTTTATTCTGTCTCTGGTAAACGAGAAAAGAGTCAGATTGTCAAAGCAGTCATATATTTCCTTCCCATTCTGTTTTGAGAAAGCATCCTTTTCTTGCGCAATGGCTATATCGGGCTCTTCTTGCAGCTGGCCAAACCCTTCTACACAATAGAATGCATCTGACTCAGCAGCCATGCGATTGAATAACGTATTTTTTTTGAGAGCCGATAGATAGTCTATTGTTTTAATCCGGGGTGTGGTAGACGTGTGTGCATTATCTGTGTCCGAGCACATAGAATCTCTTTCGGGTGCAGGAGAAGGTGTGCTGTTTGAACTCTCTTCATCTGATTCTGCGCGTACATACACACCTCTAGATATCCAGGTATATTCTTTTTTACTTTGACTGCACGATATATGCGCCCATATGGCAATTAGTATAGTGAGTGCTTCTATATAGCTAGGTAACAGCAGTGCTCTTGTGTTTTTCTTTTTCATTAAAAATTTAAATACCTTAGATATTTTTATAGCTCTAATAAAACTACTAGTCCTTAAAGCATTGTAATTGCTTTGTATACACGTGTGTAAACCACTAAAATATCCGAAGCAGCATAAACAGCCCGAGTTGGCATTATTGAAGCATACCCAAAGCAATAAATTAGATCATAATCTTGTGGCTAAGAGATTAAATGCCTTTCAGAGTGAGTTATATAGATTAATTATTGAGT
Organism: Nematocida parisii ERTm1; assembly: GCF_000250985.1. NCBI lineage: Eukaryota > Fungi > Microsporidia > Nematocida > Nematocida parisii. The sequence goes on along the minus strand of NW_013524646.1, from coordinate 946,179 downwards.
TTATCAGATTTGATTCCACAACCAATAAATACCCGGCCCGAGCAGTCTGTTTATATTTAAAGCACTTAGTGTTTGTTAAGTCTGTTTAAGCAAAGCTCAAATGCATTGATAAATGTGCATAGGCTGCCTTAAGCCGTTAAGCCAGAATATTCATTACTTGTCTACCAAGAGTGTGTACGAAGAATAAAAATAATAATTTTATGCTTATAAATCCTTGCACGAATTGCCTCTTAATATATAGATCTGTTTATTTTTCGATTGTCCCATCCAAATGGTCAGAAGACAAATTATTGCGTGCAGAAGAACTTAATAACCCCTCTACAGCGCTCAAAACCATCTTATATTTGGCTTCTCTGGATTCTAGGACACATACATGCTTATCATCCTCCGCAGTTAACAGCGCCTCTTTGTTTTTCGCCATAAAATGCACGGTTTTATTCAAAGCCGAATCAATGAAATCAGAGATAAAAAACAATTTAATACTTTCCGTCAGATCTTCTGGCAGTATGCAATCATATATAACTTTGGTAAATGCCAGAGGAATTTCGTTATACCAGCAACTTATGCGAATAAGCCAGGATAAACAAATTATGCTTACGTTGAACTTGCGTAGATTGCACATTTGCATTTGGCTTATAATAGCTTTTGTATTTTGGATTGTTTCAGTCTCTTTTCCACTTATAGACAATTCATTAATTATAATTGCAAATATATAAAATGACCCGAAAAACAAGTATTTGTTGTTGCACGTATACAGCCGATTGTATAGTGCCACAAGCTGGCTAGTGGCTAAGGAGTCGCCAGATGAACACATTGAGTCGAACTGCTCTTTTACAATAGAAAAATAATTGGCATAAGCACAGTCCTTCTCTATGTAACCCGAATTTCTGGGATAGCACTTTTCATAGTTCTCATTGTATATGTATAGCCGCATAAAAGGAGAATTTTCAGAATCTACAGTAGAGGAAGCCCCAATGGCAAGACTTCTAGTGAATTTTATCATGTTATTATCGTAAACTACGTTATTTCTTTCATTGGAGTGCATTAAAACCAGCTCAACAATTTTCGACTTAAGGGCCTTATTATCCAAACTTCCATAGAGCATTAGACTATTTGGAGAGCACGGCTTGCCATTTAATACTCTACTTATTACATCCTCATAGCTAGCCTTTTTGCCCTTTGAGTATGCAAGTTTGTTTTGTTTAATGTATAAATATTGGCTTACTATCCAATCAATGTAGCGCGTAGAAGAACTAGTCATTGTTTTCATCCTCTGCAGGTCTTGCTCAACAGGAGCAGCATCTGCATACTGCTTGTCATTTTTTTTGTAATCTATCTTAAACTCGCGGTAGTTGTCTATGCTTAGATTAAACATGATATAATTATCAGGCGCATTTAGAAAGTCCAAGAAATATGTAATACTAAGCTCAGTTTCCAAGAATGGAACTAGGTCATATGTATTTTGATATATAAAGCTGGGCTGATACTTATCACCGGATACGCGTATGCGGTTTTTAGTTTTAAATGATTGAAGTATCTCTTCTATGTACATTTTTAAATCAAGGAATATTGATTCTATCGCACTGTAATTTAGGGCATTTTTTATTAAATACTCCACTGCGTCCTCTAGATAGCAAATTCTGCTTTTAAAATTGCTGGGTGTCCCAATCAATGCTTCTATGCCATACAGTAGGTTTATTATACCAAGCTTGGCATTTGGATTGAATTTTGTGAGGGTTTCGTCAGCTTTTTTTGTAGTGTGTAAATTGCTTATAACCTTGCACCAGTCTAGATACGCACTGTCGTCTATAAGATCTGTTGGGCGCCGGTACTTTCTTAAAAAATCTTTTAGATCAGTGCTTGGGCTAGGTAGGTTTTTTGTGGTATATTCTTTTGTGATTGGGTCAAAAGAAAAACAGCATATTATCCCGAGAAGCATATTCACGGTGTGGTTCTTGTATTTTATTCTACTAATAGAATCGATCTGGCTCTTACTTTTTTCTGACCCATCTCTATTTAAATTATTAAAATAGAAATTTTCTATTAAAGGCATGTTTTCCTGGTTAGTATTCCATTTAGACTCAAATTTATATAATTCATTAAATATTTTCATTTTTTTAGATAATTCACATGATGTCCCACTAATGAATAGACTGTCAAACACCTCCTGTGCTTTCTTTCCTGTCTCCATACATACACTCTCACTCTTCTTCTCATCTTTGTTTGATATTTGTTCAGTAATTAATTCATACACCACTCTTACAAACTCTCTATACATCTCCACACTGTCTATATACTCAAAGAAGTACGACTGTATAAGGAACTTCGGATTGCACAGAAAATTCCCCTTTAAGAACTCTTCATATGTAGTAGGCATTGAGAACTCTTCTGGCACTTTTAAGCAGTAAGATGAATTGGTGGTGGCAATACTCTTGAAGAAGCTCACTATCTCTTCTGTTTTCTTCTGATATACTAGATCGGCAGCATTGCCCCTTTCTTCTTCTTTGCCCTTTATATTCATGCTTAGGTTGATGTGGAATCCTTCTTTTAGTTTTTTTCTTTTTTCTTCTGACTCAGCAGTACTATCCTTTTCTGGGCTCTCTGTTTCTTTCTTTTTTAAAACAAGCATTTTATTTTTGTTCTCTTTATCCTCTACTATTTCAATAGGAATACCTATCCCTTCAGAAAGAAGAAGTAAAGAAGCAAGAACATATAAACTACATGACGCGTCCTTGTACTCTCTCAGAAATCGAGTGAATGAGTCACTCTTCTCTGACTCAATAGATAAATGCATGCCTTCTGATGGAAACATATTAATTAATTGTTGTGTGAATGCTTGCATGTAGTCATTGTCAATATCATCGTATATAGTAGACCCAAACGTTTCATCTTTAATATTATAATTATCTACTGTAAATAAGTACCTACGTAAGTTCTGTATAAACATATTCTTGCGCATTGCATCCTGAAGCAGTGGGGAAAGCCCTCCTTCTGGATGCATTGCCATGCCATTTTCTAAATGTTTTTGCATTGAATACGCTGCATCTAATTCTATCACTGCACGTACACCGCAGATTGTCATTGTCATTAACAGCACCATAATGTTTTTATGCTTCAATATACTTCTTGCCATAAGCACGTTCTCTCTGAACGTTCTGTGTCTTTCTTCCATATCTAAGAATTATAGTAAAATTATTTTTCTTTTATATTTTGCATAGTAATACTTCGATCTACAAAAGAATGCTTATTGCGATTCTGTATTTCACATAGAGTTATTTTATTCAAACTAGCTATGTACAATAACGCTATTATACTGCTTGTGTTCATTGAGAGTAATTTTTACCGTATATAAGCCAATAAAGCATAACTTGTAATGCTCAAATGCCAAAGAATATCAATGTATATAGAGCTCTTAATAGAAAACAGCTTGTTGATAAGAGCTCTTATCAAATTTTCGATTTCATATTTTTTTGATTTTGAATGGCACAGTCAATATATAACAAGAACCAGGTTTATAAGAAACAGCTTAATATATAACCCGAATATACAGCCATTCTTAAAATCAAAAGAAAGAAATACAGAATCAATGTGTTTCTATTTAAATACAGCGCGCACGGATAGATCATTAGAGAGACCAGTCGAAATATCCCTAAATCCGACTGTGTTGATCGATTAGCACGCGTATCCAATACAAAATACTCAAATTTGTATAAGCAAGTACATAATTTATTTAATGGAAAGTTTACTTTTTTAGTTTCAGTAGACTGCATTCTGGCTTTTTACATCAAATAAATACTAGCAATTATCCCTCGAATTTCTTTAGATAGGGAAGACATTTTATAATGGCCATTTCATCTGTGCTCTTTAAGTATGAAGGCACAATAGACGCAGGCCGACTATCTGGCCTTTCCTCTGCACCTTGCTCTGAAGACGGGTTTGTTTGGTTCTCTTGTGCATATAGCCCGAAATCTGTCTCTTCTGTTCCTATGTAAAAATGCGGTCTGGCCGCAGACCCGGCGCTTGGCTGGGCACCTGTGCCTTCCTCTGCACTTCTGTTCTGGGCATCTTCTTCTTTGCTATGGCATGCAGCAGTCTTCTCCCTCTCTTCATTTAGAGCACCTGGGCAGGCCGGGCCTGGCACCTGGTCTGAATTACTTAGGGGTGTTTTTATATTTTCTTTTATTTCCTCAGTATTCTCTGCCTGTGCTGTTTCTTGAATGGCTGCTTCTGATTCGTTGTGTGGCGCCACATCTGCTCTCTCCTGCAAATTGCCTGTTGATTTGGATCTTTTTAATTCGTCTGTACTGTGTTCTGTGTGCTTAATATCTGCAGCCTGTCTTTTTGAATTATCTGCAATTTTATTTTTATCTACTTTATTTTTATCTACTTTATTTTTATCTACTGGGCTCTGTGGATTCTTTATTAAAAATGCAGGTTCATGCAAACACGTCGGCCTGTCTGCCAGTAAAGTTCTCTCTGCATCTGCCGCAGTGCATTCTTGCGATGTATTTAATTCTGTTTCCTCTGCATTCCGCATATCACTAAAGTTCATATCTTCTGTGCTGCCATCGCCTATGCTCTCTGGGCTGTAATACATGGAGAGAGCAACTGTTGAAAACAGAATAAAAACAACGCCGTATATAAACTTCATCATTTTAGGGTATAGCTTGGGCCTTTTATCGAAAATCCACAACATACTTTTGGAAAAGTAAAAATTTATAAATATATACTTTAGAATAATTTAAATCTGATTTAGATTGTTTCTAGATATTCTAAATCTTAATAATAAAAAAGAAAATTCATGTTGACTAATATCTGGCTATGTTCTAGCACCTGCTGCAAACAACACAGCAATGATTTTTTCAAATTATAAATATATGCTTGGAATAGCCATGGATAGCCATGATTCATCTTATAGTATTAAATATTTCGGGTTATTGGTCTGAGTATTCTATGAAACATACTACTTGATTTTCGAATATTAGACATTAGTAAACTTTAATGTTTATTGAAAATGCAACTCTAGTTATAGACGAGTTCCTTACTTTGTTTGCTATTGAACGTACACCTTGTCACCACACAAACAATGTTTTATTTGTCGATTTATTGCCGCGTTGACCACTTATCAATGTAACTCATGTATGCCATCGGCCTATGCTAGTCTTAGCATACAACATCCCGGGGCAAACCTTTTAGTTGGCTAAAATGTCTTACTAAAGTTGAGTTGGGTTGATCCTCTAATCGGATCGTGTATGAATCAGTTGTTTCGTTACCGGTAATTGTTCCCGCGCGTTCGAAGTGTTTATCATCCTTACTCACACGGACGTCGTTCTTAATGAGGACTTTATCTCCTGCTTGAAATTTCGGAAGTTCTTTTTCTTTAAATTCTTTCTTATATTCGGGTACGATGTGTTCTCTTATGAGCATCCAATTCTCAGGAATGAGGGCTTCATTAGGCGGCATATTGATCGCTCTTTGTACTTGTTCGTATGTACATGTTTGTTTTCTCGTTCCAGACATGTTCTACATTTCTCTAATATCTTCTTCAGCTTTGGTTGGTCATCTTGATACTGTTGGCCATAAGTTCTTTACGGATAGTTTTACGGTGATCCCACTCTTTATGTTTCTGTAGTACCTGGGTTTCAATCGCAGTTAAGGATGTAGATGCTATCCGGTAGATATGTTCTAGTCCTGGGTGTGTCATGTCTTAGGAAACACGCAATGATCGAGAAAGCGCGTCAGCTTGGATCATCTCCTCCCCTCGGCGATACTTTGGCACGAATGAGTATTCGTCCAACGTCTCATACCATCGTCTTATGCGTGCGTTTCCAAATTCAGGCTTGGTGTGGTAGTAGGTTATCGCTTGATGATCTGTTATCAGGTCAAATTCTACTCCCTGTAAATAGTATTTACATTTCTCCATGCCCCATATGACTGCATATAACTCCTTTTCTGTGATAGCGTAGCGCTGTTGTGTGTCTGTCAGTGTTGCGGAATAATACGCGATTACTCCTGCTTCCTGTTTTAACACGGCTCCTATCCCTGTATCTGACGCATCCGTCTCAAGAGTAAATCTCTTTGTGTAATCCGGAATTACCAGTTCGGTAGCTGATATTAGTTTGGCTTTTGCTTCTTCAAAAGCTCTCTGATGTATTTCTTCCCATTTCCATGCTTCATCCTTCTTTGTCAGGTTGTGCAATGGCTTCAAGATTTCAGATATGTTCACCAGAAATCGGCGATCATATCCTAGCAATCCTATAAATCTTCTTAATTGTTTCTTGTTTGTGGGTGCGGGATAATCTTGTATTCCTTGTACCCTAGATTCTAGTGGTCTGATTGTGTTGTAGCCTATTTTGTACCCTAGAAAATCCATTTCTTCTGTGGCAAAAACTGTCTTCTTCCAATTTATCTCCATTCCGTATTCTTTGAGTTTCTTCATTACAGCTGTAAGGTGTGCTTTGTGACTAGTCATGTCTTTCGAATATATAAGTATATCATCGATATATACTACGCAGCATTTTCCTAATAGTTCCCGAAGGATATTCTCCATAACCCGAATTTGGAAAATATTTGGTGCATTCCTATAACCCATAGGTAAGACTACAAATTTATAACATTGTGTTCCGATTTTGAAGGTGGTCTTGTATTGACTGCGCTCATCCAAAGGCACTCTGAAAAATCCATCCTTTATATCTAACTTAGTAAAGAATCTCATGTCTCTTAGATCATCTGTAATAGTCTGTATCTTTGGGAGCGGGTAGTTGTCTTGTGTCGTCAGTAAGTTAAGTTTTCTCAAGTCGAGGCAAAATCGCCATCGTCCGTCTGGTTTCTTAACTAAGTGGATTGGGATTAACCAGCTTCCACCTTCTGTTTCGACGACAAATCCGTCGTGCATAAGTTCTTGTACTTTTTCATAAGCAGACTCAATTTTCTCTCTGCTCATGTATCGGTGTTCACATGCTTTTTCTCCAGGCGTGGTTTCCATTACCACGGGAGTCACGTTGCCTGTCTGTGATACTTTAGCAACATTTTCCAGAATCAAATCGAGTTCGTTCTGGGAAAGGTGAGAGTCTTTATTTCGGTTTTCATATAAAGGGATTTCTTTTTCTTGTGTGGCAATGACTTTTTCCGAGGCGTCTTTAGTTATATTTTGGGTAACCGACTGTCCTTCGGTTTAATGTTATGTCCTTTGATATCTTTACCTGTTGTTCCCGTGGGTTCGGTTCCAGGAATACGCGCTGTTACGTATCTTATTTCTTTGCGCTCTTTTACTTCCATTTTCTTTTTATGTGCTGTTCTGATTTGTGAAAAGTCTATGCCGACTAGGCTCTGTGCAACCAATAACCACACTAATTTTGATCCTATTGAAATCTCACAGTTTTTTGTTTGACAATACTGTTATCGCATGAGTCCCTAAATCTTCCCCTTTACATGTAATGTTTACCATAATTTCCTTGTACGGTTTTTCCGTATGCCGGCTCATTGCTCCTCTTAGAACTTGATCGGAGTTCTTCTCACTGATGATGCACTTGGCTTTAACCAATGAGTTGTATAAGATTCTGTTTATAACAGTTATATACGTATCACTGCCCAGATAGCCAGTGGTGTCTTGGGCTCCAATCCGGATTAAAGCTCTATTTGGGTCGAATACGGATGTTTCCCCTCTTCGGATCGACTTATCTGTTGCTGGTTTTTCATAGCAATTCTTAGCCACATGTCCTGTTTTCTTACACTTAGTGTAAGTCTTATCTGCAGATTTCTTTTTAGACTTGTGCTTTGATTTCGGATTAACATCTTGGGTTAAGGTTTGTCCAGTTAACATGTTTCTTGTTGGACACCTATTTTTCATTTGATAATAGATTTCGGATGAGCTTAAATCCCAGTTGATACTCTTCCAACCTTCTGGATACTTGTTAGTTCCACCTGTTTCAATCTCACTGGCTAGTCTTTCAATAGAATATCCTCCAATGTGTATGGCAGCATAGATATGGTCTAACCATACTGTCCAGTCATTGTATGCCTGCTTGATAGTAGGTACTACAAATGCCTTCCGCTGTGCATATTTAGTTACTAGTTTCACCCATTCCTTTTCTACTTCACCCCATGGTGTTGTCTTCCCTAATGATTCCTCTTGTCCCAAGCGCTCTGCCAATTCCTCAGTTTTCTCACGTAATGCATACAAATTTGGATTCGCCTGACTTGTTATTCCCATACTTATGAGAGTCAGTCTAAATCCATTCGACATTTGTTTCAATGGATCGAATATCGTCCAAGTAACTCGAAGTTGCAACATTACGTCAAACGGAACCTGTGTAAATACTACTGTCTTACTGATCTGACTCAGTATATCTGCAATGAGTTTCGGTGAAATGTCATTACTAGCAGTAGTAGTACTAGATAGGTTAGATTCCACCTCTGAATAATCTGTCTGGTCTTCCTCTTCCGAAAGATCTCTAATTGGCTGTCTCTGGTGCTCAGGCAGACGTAAAGTCTCCTGAAGCTCTTGCTCTGCTGTAAACTCCTTCTTGTCTATACTACTTGATTTTCGAATATTAGACATTAGTAAACTTTAATCTTTATTGAAAATGCAACTCTAGTTATAGACGAGTTCCTTACTTTGTTTGCTATTGAACGTACACCTTGTCACCACACAAACAATGTTTTATTTGTCAATTTGTTGCCGCGTTGACCACTTATCAATGTAACTCATGCATGCCATAGGCCTATGCTAGTCTTAGCATACAACAATAATACTTCAAATTATTGATAACAAATTTACAATATTAAATGCGCAGTAAACTCCTGCTTTGTATACCCAGAAAACGATCGGTGGGACTCGCTTGACGGAATAATAAAATGCTGTATGATCTCTCCTCTAACTGTTTCTTCTGTGCCATTTCGGGTTATTTCATCCTCTGCTAACACTATACCTTCTACCTGTTCTTCACTGCTCAGAACCTTTATTCCTAATGCACACTTTTCATCGTATATAAATACATTATTAATATTTGCTACTCCATTAGAGGGATTAAATCTACCCGGCACTTTGCTGATGATGAAATAATAAAGGCTCGCTTGCACAGAGAAAATAAAACTGCTCTGGGGTGCGCATCATCTGATACATCTTGAAAGACAGTAATGCTTTGTCTAATCACCCCAGCCATTGGCCAAGTATCTACTGAATTTATTTTCTGCATTATTCTTCCAGCAAAACCCACACTGAATCCATCTGCTTCATCTGGAGTTGGCCACTTCATCTGCGCTATTATACACTCCATTACCCACCCTGGCACTTTTGTCTTTTCTACGCGTAATTTCTTCTGCGCCTCTGTCCAAACAAGTATTTTGCATATCATACCGGTGTGCGTCCTGTCTGCCCACTCGTTTATACTATACACGCCCCCTTCATTCTTTTTCAAGCATGCGCCCAGCTTCTCAGAAATAGTGCACAGCCTGAAATTCCCTAGCTTTTTAATGAGCTCTTTCGATGCGCACACTCTTCCTAGTTTTGTTGCCATTACTGTGTCTCTCTTAATGAAATGGCATACTTTTTTTTCTATTTGCAATATTTGTTGGCGTATAGCATTCTTGGTATTAATACTATATTTCTTTTTATTTCCTATCCCTATAAAAAAGCCTGTATAATTTAGACTATAGGATAGAGTGAAGCAGAGTGGATTTGGCATGCCACAAGAAGAAATAAAAATATAGCCTAAATCAGATGCATTAATTATCTGCATGCGCCTCTTGGATTCTTCAGAATGTAACTGATTCGGCTCCGGCGTTCTAACGCATAAACTGCCTGCTGCTTCTTCAGGCGCGCTAAATACCACCTTCCATACAAGCATGCAAGTTAAAAACAGCCCGCCCGAAATAAATAGAGTCTCTGCGCATTTCTTGGTTTCTAGTTCAAAATCTAATCCCATAGCTCATATTAGAAAATATGGGTTTAAACAATGCAAGGAAGGAATCAAATGATGAAATAGTTATGTATTGCTTTGATCTAGGCCTCAATGAGTACTTTATTTGCACAAAGCAGATGGTCTTAAAAATAATATAATTGCTCTCTATACACATGCAAAACTACATGAATTAAATAATGTCATATTGGTATATATTCATCTAGCAAATATATTTTATACAGTCTGGAAAACAAGAGAATAAAGAAATGTTCTGTCTTTTATAGGATTATCTTAGAATAGTTCACATGGCACAATATTTCAGACTCGGGACTATAACACGACATATATAGAGTAGACTGTTAGTATAAAAAATACAATTCACGTATGCGCTTATACAATTTTTAAAAAAGCGTTTTAATACTCTGCCAATTTGGACACAGCAAATTATTGTCTTTATTAGGCAGTCTGCAGAAAATGTACTTGTTGCCTGAAATAGTACAAAATATACTCCAAAAATTTGACTGGCATAGTACATAGCACGTTAAACTATTTTTATTTGAAATATAACCCAAATGCAACTTGTTTCTTGCCTAAGCTTTTTTAAAATATGGAGGTTTGAACTACTTCACACATATAATGCTTAACCCGAATTTCTTCTAATATTAATTCTGTTTCTAGCTCTTTTATCTCATTAACACCTGTCGTTTTATCTGGGATTGTTTTAATACGCAGCTGGAAGTCCATTTCATTACGTATTTTACTAGCTATATCTATTACTTTTATAGCCATTTCCTCTATTTCTGGTATAATCGATTTTTCTTTTTTATATGTATTTGCTGTAATTATTTGTATGTATGGACACATAGCACATTCTATTCTATAGATTGCATTACGTAGATACTCCAATACTTTAAAAATATCATTTAGCTTTTTGAGATTATCCATCTTAAACAATTGGACAAAAACATCTTCCTCTAGTTTATATTCTCTTTGTTTCTTCTTTATATTAACTAGATTGGTGTAAAGACTATTAATTTTTGGCAATTTTCTAATGCACTATCTACTCCTAGATCTATTAGTGCTTTAAAAAAGTCGCATATTTTTTTTTCATTGTCAATAAAAATAGTAGAAATAACATCTTCTATATCCCAACTCTTATTATGGATTCTCATAAACTGATTTCGTATCTCATTATACTGAGCTTTAATTGTTTCATTCTTATTTATGTATGGACCACATGCAATAAGCGCACCCATCATCTGGTACTTGCAATAGAATTCTTCTATATTGTTTAGAATGTAAATAGTATCATTAGCCTTGTTTTCTATTTCTTCCATTGACTTCAACTTTTCACCTTCATTAGTATTCCTATTATAAATAGAGTGCATTGTTTTGATGTTCTGGTCGCCTTTAGTCTGAATTGGATCAGAAATGCTTCTTTGGGAAATATCAATCGATTGAATGGCGTTTAGTAGAAAGCTGAAAGTGTTTTGATCCGTATTTGGTGTAGATATCTCTTTAATTGAACTTTGTATAGTTATCATGTAAGACTCATTAGAAATATTTTTAAAGTCCAACCCGTTCTGAGCGGCTATATTATGCAATAACAATATAAACTCGTTCATGTCATTTACAATATTTTCCCTACTTTTTTTGTCTTCTATTTTCTGCACACTCATAAAAGCATAATGTATATATTCTGTGGTAGTGAAATTCCAGGTTAAGCACAGCAATAGATTTTTTGCTTCAGTTTGACTTAGATGCCATAGTATTAGATTGGTAACTGTAAACAGATTAAATTTTCTTTTTACTACCATATATGACTTTATAAAGCGAATAATAGCATGCGGTGCATTCTTGTGTATCAAATATATAAGAATGAAAGAAACATAGTTCATAATATACACGTTTAAATAATGGCACATCGGATAAATACTATTTTCTAGAAATATCTTTGGGTTACTTTCCCTAGACTGTTCATAAATACTTGCAATAATGGCAAAAATAAGTAAATTTGTGTTTGTGCTGCATATATTCATGTATCTCCCTATTGTGTTTGCGGCTAATTGTACTGTTTTGTGGTTTTTGTCCAAGTTGTTATAAATGGCTTTTGCGAACAGAGCTGCCACTATAGTTTCATAATTACATTTTACTTCTAAATTTTCCCAAAAAGCATCAAATTCTAGATTTTTCTGCTCTGTAATTTTTATAAAATCCTCTACCTGTATGTTATTACTTGCATTTACAGTGGCATCTGACATTTTAATTTTATCTGCTAAAATAAATAAACAGTCACTCAATATATACTGTATGAAAGTTCTATTAAATAACACCGCAAAGCTATTTTTAATTCTCTCAGTTTCTTCATACTCATGATCTCTTAGTGATCTATTGATTAAACTTTCATATATGATGTTTATTGGGCCAAGTTTTTGAATCTTATTCCATATATATTCGCTTAATTCCTCCAATGGAATTCCTTCCCATGTGGAGTTCTTATTATATGAACTTATGAAGCATCTGTCAAATATTATTTTTGCAGTATTTTCTGTGCTTGTCATTTCCTGGGTTTCCTTACCTGGCAGATACTCACATAATAAATCATGCACAGTTTTAATAAATTCTTTTATTTCTTCAATACTATTTAAATAATAGTGCACATATTTCTGAATAAGAAATCCTGGTGAGTTAATAAAATTTCGGGTTTTGTACTCTTCATACGTCTTTGGTTCTACATACCCTAGTTCTTCTATTACAGAATTTGATGAGTGCTTAATAAAGAAGTTCACTATATTGTATGCGCACATTTCGTGTGCTTCATCTGTTTTAAAATACACTGCATTTTCTTCGATAATACTTGCATCAGCCTCTATTACTTCGGCAATGCTTGTACCAACCTCCTTTCTGCAGAAATTAAAGTGGAAATCGTTGGATTGGTTCTTCTGCAATGCCAGATGCATATGCTGGTTGTTTTTTAAAAACTTCAGCGGAATATCCAGTCCTTCTGCCAGAAGAAGCAAAGAAGCCAGAATAGTGTGATCAGCTTTATTCTGTGCTGTATTAATACTACTGAGAAACCTACAAAATATATTAGTTTTGTTTTTAAATTCAGACCTATATTCCTCTCCTCCATGGAACATTAAAAATAATATACTATAATACTCCTGCATATACTCTAACTGTTTACTCGTATATAGTGGATTTGGTATCACTGCATAATGCTTACATTTTAATTGTTTCATAATAGTATCCCCAGCCCACCCGGGATTATTAAATATTTCATTATGCTCCCGCTTAACTTCTGCAGAAAGGTACATCTTGTATAATAAAATGCCCATGCGCTCATATATATGTGTTCTTGCTGGATTTAGCGGTCCTCCTACGTGTATGTGTACTTCCCCCAGCGCAGGGTTGTTAATTGTATAGTATTTAAGAGGTGTAAGCTCCTCTACTCTATGCATTATAGCATATAATTGTTCTAAAAGAATTGTTAGATACATAAAGTACAGCGCCCGAGATGAAATGGGCTTTATCTTTCTTGCACACCATTTTGTGCATCTATCCTGTGGGATTTCATATGCCCTAGTGCCTATTTTTCTCTTTTTCAACCACATATTTCTATCTAAAAATAAAATTATTTGTGAACTATGCATGATTTATAAAGAATTTTAGGATTCCTATATTTAAGGAAATATTTTAACTCCTGCACAATGCATTCAATAAAGACTTACCTAAATTAGACTTACCTTCGGAAAGAATAAAAATTATAATTTTAAACACATTATGCCCATGTTTCATTCTTTAAACTAAACGAAAAGTACTCTGTACTGGTTCAGCAATAATATCAGATTTTAGTAAATATAAGTATCTGTAGTGAGATGGTATGTTATAGGATTTCTTATAAAATAACCCAAAATTATTTCGAATTTCAGATTATTTAGAGGAATTCCTTTCCACTTGCAACAAACAATTAAGAAAATGTAAAAACTGCATATTTATACGCTAAGACTCTTCATGTAGAAATAATAGTGTATAGTTGGTTCTTACAAGAAATAGTTGTAAAATTCCTTTAGAAAGAACTCTTTTGTTATTCCTGGCGTGTGCGTCTCTCAAAAATAACCTAACATTTATTGCTTCTGTTTTATAAATAGACAATGTGCATAGGATGAAATAAATTATGTAAGGCATAAATAATATTTTTATTTTAATAAATCATGCATAGTTCACAAATTATAATTTCTATTTATATGCTTGCTCTCTATTAAATTAGGCATACACACTCTTATTGTTCTCTGCCGTACTCTTCTTTTATACTACAGCCGGTGGCCTTATTGTTTCTTTAATGTTAAATGGCTCAAACTTACTTGCACTACTATTGGTTTCATTTAATGCTAGCGCGCTCTTATTATAATAATGCATAGTACTACTCTGCGATTACTGCTTTCTTAAGAGTGGCAAAGAACAAAAAGTGCAGCACTCTGTGTTCCCACGCGGTCTCCCATTGCAGTACTATCAAAGCTGTCACGCGCTTAACTTCAGAGATCGAACGGGTTCTGGTGTGTACGCAGGCATATGGCCGCACATGCATATTCTATGCCCATGGGGTTTCTTTCTGTGCATATTCTATTCTGCAATAATAAATTATTTTATTATTATTGTAGGCAAAGGATATGGACTAGTTATGCTTTATTAAAAATAAATCTGTACACTAATTTTATTTTTGAATAAAATAAACAATTTTAATTCTGTACTAATATTAAACTAAAAATAAAATCTATTTAATTTCTTAATAACCTAAGTCCTATAGCAATAAAAATTAAAACACTCTTATTTATTGCGCATTACACTGCAACACTAATAATTATTATAATCATCAGCACAGACTTTGAACAAACTTTAGAATGCAGAAATACTTGTTTTTTCTGGTGGATATATCGTCACTTCCGGTCAGCAGCTCTTCTTTGTTATCCTCCAGAAGAGAGCATGTGCTCTTTGCAGCGGACTCAAAGCACGTGGGCGATATTAATATTTTGACACGTTCTGTCAGACTGCTTGCATCTATGCAATCATAAATAGCCTTGGCAATCACTAGAGGAGTCTGTTCGCACCGCAGCACAATGTGCATAATCCAGCCCAGAAATATGTTGGCTGCGCAGTAATCATCAGACACCGGTGCACACCTTTTTACTGTGCACAGAAAAGATGTTATTTCGTTTACCATATCTTCCTCTGTTGCTATCTTGGACACTCGCTTAATCATATTCTCGCATAGATGGGCACCCCCGAAAAACGCATACCGCTCAACTGAGCAGTGCATTAGAGAACAGAGGGATGCACACGAGTGTGCAATAGATGAAACAGATGAGTCAAATAAAAACAGAGGACGGATCAGCGCTCTTATACCCGCAGCACTTTTGTACGCCTCTAGTAAATCCTCTGCATCATATTCTAGGTTGTTGTAGTAGTACAGATAGTTCTCGTTGTAAATGCATCCGTTCATGATTGCCTGCCTTACTCTTTTGTCATCTAACTTAACACTAGATATAAGCCTGGAAGTGAACTGCACCATGTGGTCTGTGATAGCAAATGTTTTTCCGCTCGTGTGGATTAAAAATACTTCAATGATTTTAGACGTATATTGAATGTCCCGCAGACTGCCATACACCAGAAGACCTTTCATAGCTTCGTAACTACCGTTTAATAAAATCGAGTGTATTCTGCGGATGTGCACACACTCTGTGCCCAATATGCGCGCAAGCCTGTCCATCTCATTTTCTATGTACTGACTAATAATGTACTCGTTGTAGTTTTCTGGCGCTGAATAGGCCTTCTGAATTTTCTCTAGCTCTTGCTTATTCTGCATAACATGGAAGTTTTTGTCTCTGTTGGCACTTGAAGCAGAAGTAATAAAGGGCATTTCGATCTCAAGCTCCCTATAGCTATGGAAGGGATACTCACTATATGTGATTACAATAGGGGTGCTGCACTCAGTGAATATGTCTGCTCTGCCACTCTCAGTCTTTTCTATCTTAAGATGGCTGCACTCCACTTTAATGTTCTTGTTCTCTGAGAGGGACTTAAATGCATTTTGTAAAACATTCTGTATTACTGCCTGATCTGGCTCTTCTACCTGTCCCTTCTTAATTATGCTACTTAACCAGGTAATTGCATCACTCAGTTCTTTATTAGTGCCTGCTAGGCCTTCTATGGCATAGAGCATGTTTAGCAGGCCAAACTCAATTTGTTTTTTGTCCTCTGTATAGGAAATATTTGCGCTTGCAGAATTATTTGCAGCGCGTACAACCATGCACCAGTCATTATGTAGTGCGCCGGTGGTGGTGTACACTGGATGCCAGTACTCAGTAAGAAACGCCTTTAGCTCGCTTAATGGGCTGGGCAGATGGGATGGATTGTGCCCGTTTATATAGTGGTTAAAAGTAAAACAGAAGAGTAGATCAAGAAGGGTGTGCTCGATATAGCTGTCCTCAGTCATGTCTACATACCCACTGCTTCGGAGATATGAGGGAATGAACGAACACGGCGCCTGCACATCTTTCACTAGGAAAGGAGCGAAGGTTGATCTGTCACTCCATATCGGGCGAATGCTGTGTATCTTATCAATATACTCCGTTGCTGCATTTAACAGTATATGGCTCTTCTCAATGAACAAAGAATAAAACACCCGAGACGCCTGTGACTCTACATCTGTTGCGATTTTAGTATTGTTCTGATCGGGCAAGTAATCATTGAGTATTTCATGCACAATGCGCACAAACTCTTCATACATCTCTACACTGTCTATATACTCAAAGAAGTATGACTGGATGAGAAACCTCGGATTAAATAAAAAGTTGCCAGTCAAGAAGTCCTCATGCGCTGTGGGAAGTAGAAATTTCTTTGGCACCTTTAAAGAAGAGCCTGGCGCAGTGGCCTTGAAGAAACACACAATCTCTTCTGTCACCTTCTGATAGACAAAAATTTTCTGGCTTTCATTTCCATCCTTCAAAGACATATATAGGTTGATATGGAAGCCGTTATCTTTTTTTTTCTTTAACACCAGACTTTTCCCCATCTTTGGATCGTTCTCTACATTAATTGGAAGGTTCACACCATCAGAGAGAAGAAAAAGAGCCGCCAGAATACGGAGATCGATCTGACTGTCCTTGTACATTTGCAGAACCCGAATGAATGAGTCGGGGGTAGAAGGCTTTATTAATATGTGGCTATTTTTAGAACAAAACATATTCATCAGCTGCCTTGTGAAGTACTGCAGATATGCAAGATTTTCCCCGCCCAGCCGCACACATGAATGCTTTTTGTGTGAGAATAGGCTAAAACCATTTTCTTCATCTTCATCCCTGTCATGTTGCTTTGTCTCTTCTGCATATAAGGTGTACATCCATAGATTTTGTAGATAGCCACACTTCCAGGCTATGTACATGTTCACAGGGGAAAGCCCTCCATTTGGATGTATTCCTACCAAGCTGTGTTTATCCCCCACTTCCATATTCTGCACCTTTATTGCGTCTTCTATTCCTATCACAGCACACACGCGGTGCATCATTGCCAATAGTAGTAATACTATAATACCATTCTTTTTCAATGTGTTTTTTATTATAAGCTGTTTTCTGCTCTTAAGTAGATTGCATTTCTCTTTCATATCTGGATTGAATTAAAATTAAATTTCTTTTATATCATATATATCTGTGATGGCACCACCACTCAAGCGCGCGGGCCCGAGACCTATCCTCCAATGCGCCTACGCGCGCGGTGATCCCGCCTCGGTGAAAGACCGGGATCTAAGAATCCCAGATCAACTTTGGACTACATAAGTAGCACGCGTCCAAACAAATGATGGGACAACCAAGAAACATATTTACTAAAAGGCTTAGCGCCAGTAGAGCGCTACATGGACTCCGCGTCCGCGCACCTCCCGATATTCTAATAATCATAATAAAGAGCATCCATCAATACTATCTCTATCTATCTTGGACGATGTTATCCGGGCAGCGACGGGTCCTCCTCGTGAGCATCTCATAAAGTATATAAATTTGTGTTTAATTTATGATCAAATAGTAATATATAAGAACTTTAATGTGAATAAAGCAAAGATTAATATGTTATATTCTATACCACAGCAAATTAAAGTAACAGAATATGCTATGCTTATAATAGGAATAATCTGCATAAATATTAGACTAGTACAGACGTCTATGGAGCTGGTAAATACATCTACACTAGCTTCTGCACACGCCCCTCAAGACCATATACATAAAGGGATAATTAGCACTATACACGGCATGGATTCAACTGTAGGTGAAAGAGAAGATTCTATTAGATATGCAAATAATATGTTAGAAGCATCAATACAAAAATATGGTAAAAATACAGCAACTAATAGTAGTACTGAACAACCAAAAAGAAATTTGAAAAAAATCCGGCAAACACGAAACGCCAAATCTGAGCATAGATACATTATATACAAGTTTAATTCAAATTTTAAAGCCATTACAGGAATGCAATTAAATGATTATTTGCAATACCATTGGCTAGAAACTAATAATTACTATTCGATTAGTAGCTATCAAACTATAGTAGATTCAAATTACTTTGAAGAATTGGTACAAGACTTTGTTGTTGTGTATTACATGGGAAATAACCCGAATATGCACACTGAATCTGTTAATATAACCCGAAATAATGACAAAATTATAAATGTACCTATTCTTAGCGCAAGAGTGCGTGATTACTATCCATTTGTAAAAGAAGACTTCAAAAACATGATCAAAACACACTTTAAATTAAAATTCGCAAGTCAAAAAATAGATTTGTTTCAAAAGTATGATATAAGTGAAGAGCAAGTGGCTGCCATGTTTTTAGATATGAATAAACCCCCAGCAATGTACAAAAAGCAAGACTTTGGGGATATTGCAAGATTTAACAGCTCTAAAGACTTCATAAATAAAATAGTTGACTACTCTACACCAAAAACAACTAAAGAAACGCTGAGTCGTCTTAAGAACATAATAGACACATCCCAAGTAAAATTAACTATGTTTATTGGAGGAATGTTTAATGAAATAGAAAAATTTGGTATGGCTTTGCCTAAATTCAATGTAAACAAAGAATATCTAGATATTGTTTCTGCAGACATGCCCCTTTTACTCGATTTGAAAAATAGCAGTGAAATTACTACCAAATTAACAATAAGCCACCTTAAAAATATATGGAAGTTTACAAATAAGTGCTTTATATATCAACTGTTTGGCGTCTTTAAATTTATTGAACATCTTTCAAATATAGAAACACCGTATGGTTTAAAATATTTAAAGGGTTATTTGCATAGCTATAAAGATGAGCATATAAATGAGGGAAAAGAGTATTTTAACAAAATATACACTATAATTGAAAATGCAAAAAGTAGAGTTTCCAATGTTGACGTATCCAATGATAATACATATGAGATCAATGATGAATTTGAAGAAATATGGTATTTAGTAAAAAGCGCAATGAATTTACTAAATTTTGCTACAATGAGCTTTAAAGACAAGCTAGGGGACTTACGTGGGTACGCTGTGCTAACTAATAATATAGGTCTATCTAATCCGTTGCAGAATGCGAACAATGACTTCTACAATGCAGCAGATAGCGATATAGAAAGCTATGTAGAATATATATGGAAAATAACCAAGTATGCAGTTGAACATATAGGACTAACAGATGAAGAAAGGGGATTAGATGAAATGTCATACTACATGGCTTTGATAAAAGAGCTGGCTCTCTCTTCTCCAATGCATCACATGCCTTCTACCACTACAGATTATATATTACCTACCACCACAGAAAAGATACCACTTCCTCCTACCACTACTATAAAAAAAGCAACACTTACTCCTACTTACATCAGCAAAGCAGGCCAAATCACATTTAACATGCTTCTAGCTGTCTCTGCCGCGGGCGCCTATGCCCTTCAAAAGATCTTCTTTCTTAGATAGTTAACTTTCTACACTGAGAAATACCCTCTTTACCAGAATAAAACTATTAATTAAAAACCTATTAGACCTAGTATCTTAATTACTCTATTTAAATAAATTAATTTATTCTAATGTCCTCCCTCTTAATCATCCTAGCATAATATAACCCAAAATAAAACTCACATGAATTGAATCTCTTTGCTATCATATAACCTGAAATAATCATATTCTGGGCACAAGTAGATACTTTACTATGGCCTCTTCTCATGTTTAATTTATCTTATTAAGCGAGGTTTCATGTCTTTACTTGTGCTGTTCAACAGAAATATGCCCTATTTATCTTTAATACTTCTTTTTTTCCTTTTGGATTATTTTATTTTTAAATATAAACATCATACAAATAAACTATTCATATAGTATTAGTAACACCGTATACGCTATTGCTAATAAAAAATAGAGAATTATATGGCAGTATAATTACCCATTAGTTTATGCCTTTAATAATGTAAAATAGAAGCTGGCATGATTACTAGAAAGAGCGGCTCATAGAGGTGAATGTCCGGCCATCAGTAGAAGAATCCATTATTATAAGAATATCGCCGCTTTTCATAAGCTTGCAGTTAAACATAAGAGGAGGGGCCGCATGTATCAGCGTAGAATATGCCGTTAGCGCCTTTTTTTGATTTTCGTTCCTGGGACTTGTGCTTGTAGGTATAAAAAGAACATTAAACAGACATAGCTCTTTAAGATCAGGCATTCTATCATTAAACATAACAATTCTATATATATCCATTGTTAACTGTGTTAGCGGGGCAGATATATACAGAGTTTTTATTTTGTTGTTCTGTGTATAATTTAATATACGGTCAGATAGAACCGATATTATGCTATTTTGACTTAGCTCTTTAAGGAAGTTCATTAGATATATGTGTTGAATGCTTTGCATGTATAAAAATGGAGGCTCTATCTGCTGGATCTGCCTAAGTAGTGTTTGACTGGCGAAAGTGGCAGTTTTTGCACTAATGTCAAGATAGCACAGTGTGCTGTCTATTGAAAATTCTAATTCAACTGGATCCATTAGGAAACAATAAACTTCCTTTACAAATACAATACAGACAGTATACACTTGGTTCATCGTAGGTAGCATTCTATTAAGCCCCAAATCTATATACAACTTAGCATCTACACGAATGGTAGTGGGAGAAATGTGCATTCCAATTGTTCTATTCTCTTTTACTATATTATTCCCTTCCAAAACATATGAGTCCACTAGAGCCGCCTCTGTGCTTAGATACCTCAGAGTCTCCTTAATCTCATATATGTCTTTTAGCTTAAACTCATTTGTGTATGAGTAGAAAATCTTATTCATATTTAACTCTTGAAGTGCACTCATTCTTTTTAGGAATGAAAAGTCAGGGCACACACTAAACACTATATCTCTGAGAGTGAATGATCTGACATTATTTATATGCTTTAAACCATTTAGCCGGTCGGTGTCCATGAAGTCAATACTAGATATGGATATTTCTCTGAGAAGTTGGCACATGGCTGCGCTACAAAGTATTAAGTTTGCATAGTGCCTGCTAATGCAGCCCAGATTTAGTTCTTCTAGATGCAACGGTAGTGATAGATTAATATTTGCGTTTGATTTTATAACTGATCCCATGTAAACAGAGAGGCTTTTTAATGAAATGCACTTGTTTAACATATTCAATACATCAAAGGATATTAGTGTTCTGCGCAGCAGAAGCTTTTCTATCGAAAAAAATATTGTATAGACGCTAAATGCATTTTCATTTAACTGGAGGTCAAACCCACAAATAACCAAGCAGCCCACACGCGCCTGGTATGAATTGTAGTGTGCTAATATCGCATGGATAATTATTGGCACAGGCTTAAGGCGCTTTGGATATGAAGCAATAGAAGTGGCAATATTCCTTCTGTCATTTTTATCGGTTCTTGTGTCCGCAATGCACTCCTTTAGTACATCCCAGAGAGTTTTGGTTTCTATATCTCCAGATATGCTGGTATTTTCAATTACAACTGTTGTTTTATGTTCAATAACTGTATTAATAGATATTTCGTTAATGAAACTTTGGTTTAATCCATGGCCCTCTAGACTCTTTTTAATAACTTTGCCCAGTACTTCTATTACTTCCTTTTTTTCTGATGCATATTTATATTCACACAATACTTGGGGCTCTTCACTTGTTTTTTCTACACTGCTGTCCTTTGATCTAAAGGTTTTTTTTATTTCTTTGGATTTTCTCTTTATCGTTTGATTCGGGTTATTGTTCTCTCTATTTATAAATTCATTGCTATTCGAGGTTTCTGGGGTCTTCATTGTGGTTGTATTACTTGCTATAAATACTGGCTCCTTTCTGTCGGTTTCTCTTATCATTTGATAGTCTTTTTCGAGTTTCTCTGAAAGTACTTGAGCTATTTTTTGAGTAATATTATTATTTTCCTTTTCCTTCTTACCACAATGCTTGGGAGTGTCAATAGATTTTTTGAATATGGGGTTTTTATCAGATGATGCTGAAATGTATATACAGCTCGGTGCATACATATATTTTCTTTTACTTAGATTAATTAAAGGCAGCTTTTTTATACTAATTAAGGCATTTAACACAGCCAAACATATAAGCAATAGCAGTTTTATTAGTGTGTTTTTTTCCATTAAAAATATAAACCTATAAGAGATATTCTGTTTGAAATAAGTTGCTTTCTTGAAATTGCTCATTCGCAAACTTTAACTATTATTTAAGTTTCAGTGCATATTTATATTTCATAAATATCAATTTAATTTATTATTCCTGGCATAACCCGAAAACTCTGAATTAAAAAGTGTATTGTAGAATCTCTTTATTATGATGGTCTGTACCCACTATTGAGCAGACATTTGTTTTATGTACACCTATCGTGTACACGCCTCTTCTGCTATTTCTGGATGTTCTATATTGTATACTTAAAATAAAACACTACCTCATAGAATTTTGGCCCCAGAGGTACTTAAAATAACCAGAAATAATAGTAGTAATACATCTAACAAACATTGTATTCCCAAACATCCTATGGATAGCTTGGCACATTCGATTCATTTGAACCCGTGTAAAAACATACACAGACAATTTTCATGGCCTTTTTCTAGTATATTTCAATTCGCGGATAGTACCTACTGAATTCTTCACTATAATGGTGGCCAATTAAAACATCCTCTCTTATCACCGGATTGTCCAGAGGAACACTGCCTATTATGTTGCTGGTAAACCGAACCAGCGGACTATTTTCTGACAAAGCGTACTCTTTTCTATAGAGAGGTAAAAAATATGTGATGATTCGAACCACATAATCGCTACAATCAATCTTTCCTAAAATAAACAGACTGTACACACTGTTTGAGTTATCTTTGATGCACGCTTGAATTTTCTCATTAAGAAGGTACCTTGATTGTATATACCAGATATCTGTCTTACCCAATTCTATGCCGATGTACTGTCCAATCAAACACTCTATATAGTTTTCTGGGTCACTGTACGCACTCTGTATTTCAGTAAGCGTGCGTTCTACGGTTTTGTCGTTCTCACTAGATAATAAATCTTCTATCGGGACAAATCTGGCCAGGCGTAGGCGTATATCCATAAATATTCCGTGTTTTATACCATTGGCTGTGTACATTAGCTTTATTCCACCAAAAACATCGTGCTTTGTATCTTCTCGCATGTTTAATATAAGCTTATTAGACTCTACTATAAGATTCTTATTCTTTGATAGTGACCTGAGCATATTAGTTAGATACTCTTCTATGTCATTCGGGTTAGATATCTTCCCTGCACAGCACATCTTCTCTATGTAATTAAGTGTTCTGCAAGCTTCTTGGCTCTCTCCAGCCACTTCTGCTAGAACATATAAAATGTTTAACAGGCCACCGCCTAGCAAATTGCCTCCCTCAAGCCTATACAGAATCTTATCACTCTTCAAGTCTGCCACTACTCTGCACCAGTCCTGCTGCATCTCATATCCTGTAGTTTCAACCGGCTTGCTGTATTTTCTGAAAAAGTCTTTCAATGGCTTTGAAGCCTTGGGCAAATGTTCCGTTGTGTATGCTCTCATTTCTGGGTCATAAACCAGACAGCATAATAAGCCTAGCAGAACAGTCTCTGAACAGTTGAAATACATTCTTTTGTCATCCAGTATAAAAGTATCTGTGTCTCTGCTATATGTACTCATTAGTTTGTAGTGTGGCAGCTGTAGTGGTGTAATGAAAGGGAAAGCATCATAGCTGTCTAGCATCTTGCTGTATTCATAAATGGAGGTTATGTGGTCTTTTGCGCTAGAAAGATCTTCTTTTTCTATAAAGCACTTTTCAAACACATAGCTATCCCTCTGGCTTACACTATTTATTGCATTAAATACACCAGAGTCATTGTAATCTATTTGCTCAGTTAAAAGAGTATGCACCGCATTTACAAACTCAATATATCGGCCTGCTATGCCAACAAATTCGTATATGTATGACTGAATAAGGAACTGTGGAGTACTCAAAAATTCCCCTGACATAAACTGCTTATATGAAATTGGCTCAGTGAGCCCATGCATATGGGGATTGTCTATATACCTGCGCAGAAAAGCAATAATGTCCACAGTCTCTGTGTGATAGTTCTTCTCTCCTTTTTTTAGCCGTGTCATGTCTTCATATAAAACAAGGCTCTGGGTAACATATGTAGTTTTTTCATCTTTACTTTTTAGAACAAGCTTTTCTTTTCCTTCTTCTAACTCTGCTACAATAGGAATGTTTACCTTCTCAGACAAGAGGAAAAGAGCAGCCAGAATGTACATGCTCTGTGGCTGCACTTCATCCCTTTTTAAGAATGAATACAGTGCATCTTCTCTGTCTGCTACAATAGAAAGCGACCCTTCTGCAAAGGAAAACATCCGAATTAGCTGTGTATGAAACTGCTTAAGATACTCGTTCTTCTCCAGATCCTCACAAATATCTGTATATGGCCTGTCCTTGGCGGGGTCTCTTATATACTTGTAAATTGGGCCTCCATTATCTGCTACTTCATTAGTTGGCTTCAGACTATATTCGGTGTCTATTTCGGGTGCATAGAGTCTCTTGTTATACATATACCCAGTTTTGTGCATAATATACCCACGGAATGGACTGAGTGGGCCATCTGGGTGGATTGCTACTAAACAACCTTCTCTCCCGAACAGAGTCTCATGCATGTCCTTTATTTCCTTTGGCATACTTCTTGCGCATACAGTGTATGCTACTAGTAGCAGCTTTGTTATTATACTAAAAATCATTTCAGGGAATAAAATATTTTAATTTATCTTGTTTCTTTTTAATACCATATACCCAAATAGTGCTTATAGCGGATTGTTAGAGAAAACTCGAATTATCTATCTGCTGCCATGCTTAATCCCATGCGTAGCATATTTTACTCTTTTCATTTATCATACCCATGCATTTCCTGTTATTTACTGCCATTTCGAAGCGTTTAGTTATTGAATTTACAGTATAACATTTATTCCTTATAACTAAACATGCCCTGATTTATATGTAGACTATATTGGGCTGTTTATTTCTCTACATGCTGCTGATTTTTCTCTTTTTTTGTATACTGCAAATTTATTCCCTCTTCGTTTTTTATACAAATAAAAGAAAAAATGAAATACATACACTATTATTACTCTTTATGTACAATTTATTTAAATTATAAAAGTATTATGTTATTCATTCAATATACATTGGTTAGTAGATTGCAGAGAAAGCTCTCGAAACCAAATTAAATGCATGGGCATAGTCCATAGATGGACATCTCATATGGCTTGTTATGAATACCCAGAAAATACAAGATTGTTTTCTCTTTTAGTAAATGCAAAGGACTTATAATTCAGATTTTTTGGCATATGTTCTTTATAAATCTGCAGAGTATTTTTTTCATCGATGCTTTCTGGCTCTGTAGTGTCTGGTGCAAAGGTAATATTTGATAGCTCTAGGTTTTCAAGATCTGGCATAGAATTATTAAACATAATAATTTTATACATATCTATTGTTACTGATGGCACTAAAGCTACTAGTTTTAAGCTTTTTATCTTGCTGTTCTTTGCATAGTTAATTATTTTATCTGAAAGCATGTCTATTATTAAATTTTCTTTTGGTTTAATACTAAGAGAATTCTCTACATGTATTGTTCTAATGGTTTCTATTTGTAAGAACGAGAATCTAATTCTCTGTAGGCTATCAAGTAATAAAGAGGCAGGGTCTACTGCTGTTTCCGGATCAATTCTAATATCAAGCCAGCAATGTGTATCATTTAGTGTAAATTCTAACCCAACTGAATATACCCCGAAATAGTCTATGTTATTTATAATTTCAATTCGGATAGCACACCTTTCATTCTTCCTAGGAGCTGTTTTATGCATCCCTAGGTCATTGTATAGCTTGCTATCTACAATAATATTGATAGAAGAAATGCTTTTTCCAACTTCTTTGTTTTTCTTCACTACGTCTGCATATTCATCGAGTATTTTCTTTTCTGCACTGTCTGGAACTAAGTATAGTAGATTATTTTTAATTTTATTCAATTCTTCTACTTTAAACTTTTCAGTGTAAGAATAGAAAATATTCCACATAGTTAGTCTTCTGAGTATATTCATCTGTTTAAGGAAGGAGAAGTCTGGGCAGCCAGAAAACACTACGTTTCTGAGTCTGAATGAAGTTAATTTGCTAAGAGTTGTTAGTTGATTCAGAGCGCAAGTATCCATAGAGTCAATTTCTGAGATTTCTACGTCTTCTAGATTCGGGCATAGGTCTACTCCAACAAGAATCCAGTTTAGAATTTTTTTATCAATATCAGATATAATTAATCTTTTCAGTGACTTTGGTAAAGAGGGAGCTGTGGCAGTGTCGCCGCTGTTTAACACTATTACTTTTGAAATTCTAAGCTTCTTCAAATTGTTAAAGCCTTTTAGTGTATTAAGGGTGCTAGTCCAAATAAATGTTCTGCACAGCATAAGACTCTTTACTTCTCTAAATATCTGAAATTCGTTGAAAATGTTTATATTTAGCTTAAAGTTAAACTGCAATAGGGACAAAGAAACAAAAGACATATTCTTTGAGCTGTAATACGTAAACAATGCATGTGCAATAAGTGGAATATAAAACAGGTCCTTAGGATAGCGAATAACAACTTGAATACTAGAATATAAGTGGCTGGCATCTATGTCTATGGACCTTCCTTCTTTGCATGCCAGCAAAGCCTCCCATAGTGTTATTTCTTCTATTGCCTTTATGCTTGAAATTACAAGGTTTTCAATTACAGGTATATTTCTGTTCACAAGAAGTGTATTGATAATATAAGTGTCATTGTAATCGCGAGGATCTAGAGCTAGGCTTGGGTTCTTTTTAGAAAGACATTCTAGCAGCTCTATTAACTCCTCTTTTTCTTGTAAGCCACATGCAGGAACTGATGCTAATTCTTGAGAGGCGTTTATGTTTTGATTTTTCGTATATTTTACATCTTTTATCTGGATGTTTTCTTGTTTTTCAGCTTGCTTATTTGAGACATTGCATTCCATAAACACTGATTTTGTGCTAGAATTATTTTCCATAAAAGTCCCATCCACTGGACTAAAGTGTGTATTTGGCACATATCCCAATTCCTTTGCATTTCTCTCTGCACTTAATGGAGTAGTTTTTCTTAGCGTAGGTTCGCTTTCCGCCGAGTTCAGGCGAGTATTTCTATTTAGATTATTTATCTCTTGTTTTTTTTCACAGGGATTTTCTAAAACCATATTAGTAGTTCTCTTATCTACCCGTTTGAATTTACGCCAGGCTGTGCAAATTACTATGCCTAGTGGCAATAGACACATAAGCATGAATATTAATAGTAGTGTTTTTGCATTATTCTTCATTAAAAACTAAAAAAATCTTAGATAAGATAAAATTTTAGAATTCTATATTTAAGGAAATGTTTAAACCCCTGTCTAATGCATATAATAAAGAGTATGCACCTAATCCGAAATTTAAAATAAATTGTATAATAATATTTTTATTGGTGTATGTGTTACATATTGAATTATTATACCTTCTATATAAATAGAATAATAAAAAGAAAAAGAGAAGAGAAGGAAGGAAGGAAGGAAAGAGAAGAGAAAGGAGGAATGGGTAGAGAAGGAGACTAAACAGAAAGAGAACAAATAAGAAGATAGAAGGCAAAGTGTGTATTAAAGAGTGTGGCAGTATATTTAATCCAGACAACCAATCTTATTGTAGTATAACTGGAATAAATTAGATGAGCATTTAAATAGGAGATGGTATGAATTGCAATAAGTAACCAATCAAAGAATAGTTCGGGTTATATATGCAATCAGGCACGCCCATAAGTGTTTATTATGCATTAACCAATCAACAGTAAAGATAGCACGGAGTTATTAAAAACAAAATAACATATATCTTTAAATTTATTTCTAGGATGAACAATAGTAAGCTGTTTTTTCCTTAAAGACTTAGGTATGTGAAACCTTGCTATTTATTGAACTTCAAACACTCCCATATAGTTTTCACCACATCATTTATGATCATAATGTGTTTACCCCCATCACAAATGATGAATGCACATATATTAATATCATATTTAACCATTGTTATTCTGGATCTCACTATCCAAACCAACATAGTATGATTATAAAGCTACTAGTGATGATGTACACGATATGTGCAAGACTTGAGTTGAGTGATATAAATATAATAGAAAAAACCAAAGTTGTTATTGAAGAAGGTAACTTGTTAATACATCCAGATGGATCACTTAGTCCATCCAGAGGATATATTATGCACAAGAGCGGATATATGTACAACAAACGATTATATGCGCCAGAAATAGACACAATGTATAAAGTGATAAAAATCGGTGAAGATGGCAGATCAATTTATGAATACGAAAGAAAGCCAGTAAATGACCAGGCATATGATGATATATATGACCCGAAAAAATTTAAAGCAAAGAATGATTATTTTCTTAGATTTCATACACATCTAATCAATATGTTTCCATGCACGGATGGTGCACTTTCCATCATAGCAGGAAGACTGGATGCACCCACTTCTTTTCTGCTAAAAGATGAAGTGCAGCCACAGAGTATGAACATCCTGGCAGCTCTTTTCCTCCTGTCTGAGCAGGTGGATATTCCTATTGCTATAGAAGAAAAGAAAAAAGAGAAAAAACTTGTTCTGAAAAGTGTTAACGGAGAAACTGCATATATTGACCAGAGCCTAGTACTTTATGTAAACAAGAAAAATTCAGAAGAAAAAATTAAAACTTACCACACAGAAACAGTTAAACTTATTAACTTTATGAAACACTATGCAGGAGATGCAATAACTTACATACAAAAAGAAGGCTACACTGAGCCAACTACATATGAGCAGTTCATGGAAGGAAAGTTCTTAAGTACCGTGCAGTTCCTTATTCAGTCGTACATATACGAGTTTATTGACACAAAAGAAAAGTATATTGAGTTTGTAAATGCTGTATATACTATCTTGAACGACCAGATAAATAACAATAAATCTATTTCAAAGAATAAAAAAAAGTCATACAAAAGAGTACTGAACAAGTGCTTTATACAAGAAGGTGCACAGCCAAGTAAAATCGACCACACTACAACTATTTACGATATTAAGGATATAATAGAAGACTTTGGAGCATGCCCATTTATTAATTCATCACAGCTTCCGTCCTATATTCGGGTTAAAGCATATGATCGGGAAAATGACGAATTCATAAACAATGAAGCTCAAAAATATTCTAACTGTGTAGAAGCAGCTCTGCTAGGGCTAGTGTGCTGTTTAGTATATGATCCAAATAAAAAGAAGTACAATACAGACCATCTGCCCGACAATGAAGAAACTAAGCCACTGAAAGACTTCTTTAAAAAGTACACTGAGCCAACTGAAGTCACCGATTATACAATGCACGAAGATTGGTGTAGAGTGATAGCAGACTTGAAGAATGACAAGATTCTTTACTTAACGGAGAAGACGAATGAGCTGGACAGCAGTTTGTTGAATATTCTTTATGTTGCATCATATATAACCCGAAGCAAAGAAGAAGTAGTTAAAGAAATTAAGTACTTAGAAAAGCTTCTTTCTAATAAGAATATTAATGATGGGCTTTATATAGAAGAAAGCTTGACTACAATATTCAAGGAGCTATCAAATAACAAGAATCTTGATGTAGAGTGTGACAAATTTACAGTGGGTACACGAGAAGATAATAAGCTGGACTTATTTGGTGTGTTTAAGCTAGTATATACTTTTAATGAGAAAAAAAATGGAATATTAGTAGGAATAACTTCAGGGCATTCCTCAATAAGCTTATTAAAAAACTTATTGTCTATTAAAGAGAAAAATACTATTAAAAAAAAGTTGACTGAAATACAAAATACTTATAGTAATATAGAGAGTTACACAGCATACATAATTAGACAGTATATAAACATAGAACTTGCTAAGAAGGAAAAGAAGTATGCATTGGGCCGAATTCAAGAAAGTATTAGAAATAACCATGATAATATAAATGATATTTTCCTTCACGGGATGATTCTATCTGTTGACCAAAAAGTAAACATTGTTAAATACTTCTTGGTCATGCACGTAAAGAATACTCTACCAAAAAACAATTCACTAGTTCGGTTTACCAATAATCTCATAGGAAGCACTCCATTGAATGATCTAGCAACAAGAGACAATATGCTGCTTTATTGCATGCTTAATAAAGACAGCAAGAACTACTATCCAAGAATTGAGAGCTGCTGGGAAGAGGTTGCTACAATCACTATATATAATTTTTATACAATAATTATTGAAATTTTAAAGAAGTCAAACTATCCCCCAGATGTTATATTAAAGTGCTTTAAAAACTTGATGATGGTTGTGGCAGATAGTGATGAAAAGTATGGTTTTATTTCAGGATTCATATTAATTAACAATATAGTGAATTTTTCTATAAAGACTAATGAGCCAACTAAAACACTTTTAGAGTTCATAAAAATAATAGATGAAACAGTTATGCAGCCAGATGGATCAAATATATTTGTTATTTACTTAACATGGATTGCCAATGTAGAAATAAATAATTATTGCAGTTTAGATAAAAGGAAAGAGATTATAAAGACTCTAATGAACAAAATAGATTTTAATTATAATTTTAATCTAGATAACAAATGGGATTGTTGGGTTCTTGACCATTTCTATATATTGAAAAAATTGAAAATGAGTAAGGATATATTTTGTGATAAAGAAATCCCAAAAAGTGTTGAAAAATACGACCGTCTTGTGAAAACAATAAACAAAATTATTGAATTGGGCGAAAAAAGACGTTCTAGCGCCTCTTGAATCGTTTTACACGTAGAAATGCATATGTGAATATTGAATCTGGTGTACTCATGAGAAATAACGCTATTGCTTCCCTGCTACGTAGCCAACATAGAGAAGATAGTGAAAGGAGAGAGTGGAGAGAGCTATTCACTGTGTTTAGGAAGCGGTCTAAGTCTGCACGGACTCGTAGTCCGAAGGGCACAGCGGTGCTAGGCCTGGTGCTGTAGTAAGCTATCTCTACTCCTTTGAGCCTCTCTCTAAATTAGAATAGATGTCTGGGTTAAATAGTTGCAAGCTGTTCTACTGTGCTGTATGCTAAGACTAGCACTAGTATAGCACTACATGAGTTATCTGAATATTTACATAAACATGGCAGTATAAATTCAATTGATGTTACGGTCTATAGATACATATTCAATAAATTTCGGAATTCTATATTTAAGGAAATGTTTAAACCACTGTCTAATGCATATAATAAAGAGTATACCCAATTCAGACTTACCTTCAGATAAATTGTATAATAATAAATTTTCTTAATGTGTTCTATAAGAATCTAGTACTAATAAGCATAAATAACACATCAAAGCAACATATATTGGAATAAAAATATTATTGGCTCATCCTGATATATACTGCAAGATTTCTGTCTTATTATATAATTTGCACTCTACTGCCCTAGCACAGCGGGTCTAAATTTACAATATACCCCGAAATGATAAGTACATGCCCAAAACTTGAGTATTTATTGTTCTCATACATGTTTTTATTTAAATTCTAAAATTATTATAGTTATTTATTCGTATAATATAGGTTGGATAATAGACCATAAATAAGACTTTTTAGTCTTGGCTAAAAACATGAACCGTAGTATTTATCTGCTTTAATTGGTTTTAATATAGAAATTAAGCAAATTTAAGAATATTTTCTTCTTTGATAAATGAATAAAACTTGCTATTTGGATTTTTTTGTATATACTTTTTATAGTATTCCATATTACTTGTTTCATTGCTGTTTTTATATTCTATACTGCCTGGATCAAAACCAACATTGAAGAGGCTCAGATTTACAAGATCTGGCATATTGCTGTTAAACAAAGCAATCTTATACAGATCTATTGTTACTGAGGGCACTAGGGACACCATAATTAAGGTTTTTATCCTGCTATTTCTTGCATACTTCATAATTTGGTCTGAAAGAATGTTCATTATCGCGCTTTCTTTGAAGACATTATTAAGAGAGTTCTTTAAACCTATTGTGTCAATGGTTTTTATCTCCAAGAATGGAAATTTAATGCTCTGTAGGCTCTCAAGTAATAGGGCTTGTGTAACCACTGTGGTTTGCGGCATAGTATTAACATCAAGCCTGCATTGTAAATCATTTAGAATGAATTCTATTCCAATTGAATCTAACCCGAAGCAATCTAGGTTATTTACAAATTCAATTCGAATAGTATGCTGTTCACACTCTCTAGGTTCTATTCTATACAGCTCTAGGTCACTGTATAGCTTACTGTCTATATCAATATTGGTAAAAAAAATACGGCTACCAACTTCTTTGTTCCTATTTACTACATCTGCATATTTATCCAACACACTATTTTCTGTGTTTTCTGGGATTAAGTACATAATGCTTTGTTTAATTCTATTCAAGTCTTTTACTTTAAGCTCTTCTGTGTATGAGTAGAAAATATTCCGCATAGTTAATTTTTTAACCATACTCATTTTTTCGAGGAAAGAGAAGTTTGGGCAGCCAGTGAAAACTATGTTTCTGAGTGTAAATAAAGCTATACTTCCAAAATCTTTTAGATTGTTCAGAGCATATGTATCCATGAAATCAATGTTTGAAATATCCATTTCATATAGATTATGGCAGGAGCTTAATCCAGAAAGTGCCCAGTTTACAATATCATTATCAATGCCGAATAAAAGTAGTCTTTCCAGATTCTTTGGCAGTGACGCGGTGACGTCAGAGTTTAAAATTGTTCCTCTGGAAAGAGAAAGCTCTTTCAAGTTACTAAAATCTTTTAATATGTTAAGCGTGTTTGTGTGAATGACCGTTCTAGAGATTATAAGCTTCCTTACTATTTTGAATATTTGAAATTCATTGAATATATTTTTGCTAAATTGAAAGTCAAACTGTAATAGATGCAAACAAATATTAGACATATTGTTCGGGTTATAATAAGTGAACATTGCATATATAACTGCTGGAATATCCATCAGGTTTTGTGGATAGAAAAAAGTAACTCGATTAATAGGGTCTGAACTGCTGATATCTATGTCTATGGACTTTCCTTCTTTGCAAGCCTGCAGCACCTCCCATAGTGTTATTTTTTCTACTACATTTATACTGGATAATCTAAAATTTTCAAATACAACTGTGTTTCTGTTTATGAGAAGTGCATTAATAGTATAAATGTCATTATAAATTTTTTGAGTTTTTGGAGCTAGGCTTGGGTTTCTTTTAACTATGCACTCTAACATTTCTATCAACTCCTCTTTAGGATTGCGCACTGGCACTGGTGCCAAGTCATGCGGATATTTTATTATCGGATTCTGTTCTATCTTATTATGCTCTATATCGGGTGTTTCTTTTATTTCTTTATTTTCTTGTTCTACATCTATATCAGGAGCATTATATTCTATAGATATTGGCTTTATGTTTGATTCCTTTTCGATTGAAATTTCTGGCTCTATAGCACAGCCGGTAGTAGAGGATATATCTTCTGCTTTGGATTGTCTATCTTGCGTATTTACTTTGGCCTCTTTGTCTGAGCTACTAGATAATATATCTTCTTCTGGCTGTGTGTTTTTTTCTGCATCCAACATAGTGTTTATACTTAAATTAGAATTTTGGGCCATGTCTTCTATATCCAAACCTTCTTTTTTCACACCCAATGGAGTATTTATATCTGATTCATCTAGAGGCTTTGTTGACTGTAAAGACTCAATGTCTTCTAGATTTTCTGTTTCATTCTTTGTTGTATGCTCTGTCTCTAGCATTGAATGCATACTACTTGTTTCTGCACTGCTCTTGTTTGTTGCTTCTGGTTTATACCGAGGAATGACAGCTATTACACTCGCTACTAATAGAAGGCTAAGCCCACAAGACAATAATGCATTTATTAATTTCTTCTTTTCCATTAAAACTTTGCAAAGGATAAATTATTTTAATACTCCTATGCTATCTTTACTAAAATTAAAAATCTTATATATTTTTAATCTTTTGTATTTCAGATAACATGTAAGACATAAATAATATTTTATTTTTAATAAATCATGCATAGTTCACTTAATATAAGAAATGTAAAGAATAAATTATTTTATTTTTAATAAGCCAATGGCTACCTCACAAGAAACACCTTTAATATTTAAAAGCCTAGAAGCATTAAACATGAATCCTATTCACAAAGCACACACTATGCAGAAATGCACATTATTGGCTACAGTTTAGAGTATATTCTTTACTTTCAAAAATTCAATCCAAACCATACAATTGTTAAGAATATATTAAATTTTATCTACTATTTAATAATTGCTCGCCCCGAAACTATCAGCAGAGTCATGGGCCCTCTTAACTGTCCCATCTTCATGTACACTTGCTTTGTGTACTTCTTCTTTTTTAGTATGCAACTTGCTCTAGTATTTTTTCTTTATTTTCATATTTCGGGTTGTTTCGTGTTATATTTTCTTTTAGACAGCACATATAATATCGGCTGTGTGCCACTGTATATTATTATGTAGGAGAATTTTTGGGCTTTGCCTCACAATTTTCTTTGGCTCTTTTAAAGAAATTTCGAGTCTTTTTTTTCCAAGTCTTTCCCCCTTCCTCTCCTTCTTCTTGTAGGCTTGCACCACTCAAGCCTGAGTATATACTCCATCTGTCTCCGTCTATAAATTTACTAACACGATCTGCACCAAAATTACTGGAAGACACTTGAAATCCTTCGTGCTTATTTGAACTGTTTTCCGATAGTTGGTTTTCTTTATTTTTTCTGATGTAGTCGCGAATCTCTTCCATATAGCCCGAAAGCGGCGTGAGGGCTGTGCTTATTTTTTCGTCAAACTGTTGTATCTTCTTTATAAAAACTTCAAAGTTAAAAATTGTCTGCTCAACTTCTCTAACCGTGTTCTCACTGATTTCTAGCCTTTTTTTTAGTTTTATGATTTCATGAAATAAAATTTCAACTATTTCTGTGTTACTTGTTATATGCTCTTTTATTAGTTTCATTTCGGGTGAGTCATCTTTTTCTTTATACCCCGAATTGCCTTCTATGCAGCCCTTTTTCTGCTCGTATGATATAGCTATTTTCTTGGATGTTTCTTCTATCTTCTTATTGTTTGTTTTCATTCGTTTCTGTACATTGGAAATAGTGCTTTTTATATTCGCTATGCTCTCTGTGTCTTTTGGCATTGCTGTATTCTCTTCTTCTTTTATTTTGGATTTATTTCCATCTTCTGGTATACTTTCTCTAGTCTCTACTGTTTCTGGGCAGGGTTTTATATTCTTATTTTTATACTGATCCTGCCCACTGCTTCCATTGTCTATCTCAGTAGATATGATATGCTCATCGATGCTACTACATGCAACTGTCGGGCACTCTGTTTCTGCAGAAGTTGCATTTTTTAGACCGCTCTGCTCTAAATATAAAGTGCATGCAACTGCAGTAAGAAATTCTAAAATAATGAATGGAACTATGGGGATATAATAGGGACGTCTCTTTTTGTGTGTATACTCTTGCCGCATTTTTGTGTTTTAGAAGCTTCATCTTAAATAGAAATACTCCTAAATCATTTGATTATTTAAGTTATATACGCGCTTTTTTTATTTGCATAAGTTGTACTTGATATAACCCGACATTATTCTGACTATTTTATGTATTCTCCCTATATGAACCGGCTTAATCTAGCCAATCAACAAGACATTTCAAATATATACTTGAAGCGTATATATGCGAGCTGTGTTCTCCTTGCTTTATATTTAATTATGTGCGAGTATCGCTACTGTGTATATTGAGCCTTGTTCCATTTTATTTGTTTTTTCTTTAATATATTTTAGTACTATTATGTTTTATTTATTCTATTTTAAAATATAGAAATCCTAAAATTCAATATTGTTCTATTTTTTTTCTTTAGTGTACACTTTAAAATACTCTTATAAATATTTATTGTAAGATATAAATAATATTTTATTTTAATAGATATCTGAATATCTCATAGCCAATAAACCACTTAACATTACAATACATCCAGAAAACCATTAACAGCCGCTTTTCATTAAAAATATCCCAGAAACAGTGTATAGAAAGAGTTCAAATATTATTACACACTCTATAAGTATACATTTGTTTAAACTCTAAAATTAATATAGCAGTTTATTTATTCATACAATAGGATTAGTCATTGCGGCATGTAGAGAAAATTTTCTTACTTGTATTAAATGCGAAAACTGCTGTGTGATTGAAATTCAAGTGTTTGCTATGAGCTTCCAATAATTTTTAAAGCATTGGTTTTCTTTTTAGAAAAAAAGCGGCTTTTAATATTTGATTTTGGGTTGTCTTCTTCTTTAATAAATAAGTAGGCCTTAAGATTTGGATTTTTTTCCATAAACTTTTTATATGATTTCATAGCCAATTTTTCATCTTTATCTTCAGGTATAGTGCTATCTGCTGCAAAAGAAATATTTGTTAGTTTTAGATTCAGAAGGTCTGGCATAGTATTGTTAAACATAATAATCTTGTACATATCTATTGTTACTGAGGGTAATAGGGAGATTAGACCTATACCTTTTATTTTGTTATTCCTTTCATACTCCATAATTTTGTCTGAAAGCATGTCCATTACTTCATTTTCTTTCTGGGTGATAAATGTATTCTCTAGATATATTGTGCCAATTGTTTTGATTTCTAAGAACGGGAATTCAATTCTTTGTAGAGTTTTGAAAAATAATTCTTGTGTGATTGGGTTGCGCGGAAGCCCAACTTTAATATCGAGCATCTGGTGTGCTTGGTTTAAAGAAAAACATACTGTAGTAGTTTCTAACAAGAGATAGCATGGGGTTATATCAAACACAATGCTTATATTATACTTAATTTCCTCACTAGGCTCTATTCTATGCAGTCCTAGGTCATAGTACAGATTGCTTCCTATATTGATATCTGTAGGAGAAATACAGCTGCCAACTTCTTTGTTCCTATTTACTACATCTGCATATTTATCCAACACACTATTTTCTGTGTTTTCTGGGATTAAGTACATAATGCTTTGTTTAATTATATTCAAGTCTTTTACTTTAAGCTCTTCTGTGTATGAGTAGAAAATATTATACATGGATAGTTTTTTGAGCGCCTTCATTTTCTTGAGGAACGAAAAGTCTGGACAGTCAAAGAAAACCACATCTTTTAGAGAAAATTCATTTAGTGCATTAAGAACTGTTAGTTGGTTTAGTGCATGAGTATCCATGCAATCAATCCCGGAAATATCTATTTCATATATATTATCGCAGGAATT
Organism: Nematocida parisii ERTm1; assembly: GCF_000250985.1. Taxonomy (NCBI): domain Eukaryota; kingdom Fungi; phylum Microsporidia; genus Nematocida; species Nematocida parisii. The sequence goes on along the minus strand of NW_013524646.1, from coordinate 908,402 downwards.
TAACCCATTAATTATCCAGTTTGCATGTGCATTGTCAATACCAAACATAATTAGTATTTCTAGATTCTTTGGTAGGGAGGCAGCCAAGCTGATGGAATCAGAGCTTAAAATCTCTCCTGTATAAAAAGAAAGCACTTTTAAGTTGCTGAACTCCCCTAGTGAATTAATAGTGCAGGTGTGAATAATTGTTCTAGATATTGTAAGCCTATATATCTTTTTAAATATTTGAAATTCATTGAATATGTTCTTACTATACTGGAAGTCAAACTGTAATAGAGACAAAAAAACATTAGATAGGGTGTTTGGATTGTAATAAGTAAGCATTGCATGCACAACAAATGGATTATACATCATGTCAGGAGGATATAAAAGACTTATCAAAATAGTAGATTCACTGCATGCAGAATTTCTGGGAAGGCCTTTTTTGCATGTCTTCAGCACCTTCCATAGTGTTATTTCTTCTACTGTCATTAGGTTAGAAAAAGCAATTTGTCTAATTACAATCGCATTTCTGTTCTTAAGAAGTGCATTAATAGTATGCTCGTCATTATACTTTTCCAGCTGTGTAGACAGGCTTGGATTCTGTCTAGCAATGCATTCTAGCATCTCTATTAGTTCCTCTTGCGGGCTATATACAAAAACTGATGCTATTTCTTGAGGACGTTCTATTTTGGAATTCTGTTTATCCATATCTCCTATATCTGGCATCTCTACAACCTCTTGTGTTATGTCCATCTCTGATAGACTGCATTCTTTACATATGAAATTTTTATCAGATTCCATTTCTAGGGGTATTTCTGACTCTGCAGAGGATCTGTTTTCTTCTTCTATTGTTGCTAATAACTTTTTTATATATAATGGATTCTTGTTAGTTGGATGTATGCGCAGCCTGTCTTCTTTCTTAAATGAATTCGCCGCGGCACTTAGATTACTAAAGAATTCATCTTTTGTATCTAATGGGTTATCTGTATTTAAACTAGTAAGCACCATGCAGTCTGAAGTTATTATCTGCATTTCTATATTCGGAGAATCCTGCGCATATAAAGTAGTAGATAGCATTATATCTTCTGGTATTTCAAATGACTTTCTTTTTGTATCCAATTGATTGCCTGTATCCATTAAATTCGTATTCAATCCGCCTTCTACATCTAATGTCTTTGTTTCTGGGTCTAAAGCAGCATCTACGCCTGAGCTAACGTTTATTAGATTGTTTTCTGCATTGGACACTTTTTCTTCCTCTTTTTTTATATTTAATGCAGCCTCTGTGTTTAAACTACTAGATATTATCTTTTCTTCTGTTATTTCTTGTAACTTCTTGTCTACATCTAATGAATTATCTGTATTTAAACTAGTGTCATTTGCCATTGGTGCTATTTCTTCTTTATCTAAAGCAGTGGCCTTGGTCTTATCTAAAATATTTTCAAAGCTTATCTCATGCTTTACCTTACAGTCTTCTTCTATCGCCGGTTTCGCACTAAGGCTTTCTTTGCTGCTCTTATTCTTTACTTCTCTTATATTTTGAGATGTAACCATTAATACTCCTATTCCTACTAGACAGCTAAGCATGCACAGCACTATCAATACTCTCACATTTTTCTTCTTCATTAAAAATTAAAAATCTTAGATATTTATAGCTGCGTATTTAAGATAAGATAAAAAAGCTTCTCCGTTTTTATATAGAAATATAGTGATAGCAAACATAACTAACATCACAAAATAACACAAACCATACAGAAGTGAACTTTATTTAAATACCATAAGGTATAATTTCAACTTAAAATTCAATTCATTATATGTAATTAGTACACAGATGTTAAATTGGATCTGATATTTAATAATTATTCAATTTCTCGCCAAAAAGGGGTACATATATTTTGTGTATCTTGTGTATGTATAATCTTGCTTTAGATATCGATCGGCAAGGCATTCCTATTACTTTAGGCAGAGTTTTATTGTGTTCACCCATTTCCTTTTCATATTTTCTTTTTCTATTATTTTTACCATGAATTGCTATATGGCAGTAGATGAATTCTACTTTACACATTGTTTTTACTGAAGTTCTGAGCTTTTCTTCTCTTATGTTACCTTCACATCTTCAATCCCTTATCGAGAGTGCTAAATATAGTTACCGCATATGCAGTCTAATATTTTATCTATTTCTGTATGTCTGAAGTTTAATGGCTTGCTCTTTTCTAGATAGAAAATGCATACCCATGCAATAAAACGGCCCGGATATAACGAGCAGTACAGCGACTGAATGGACACACTTGAGGCATCTCTTTCTGCATGTACACTCTTCTTGCATTTTTTCTTTAAAAGTCTTATTTAAATCGAAAAACTACAAAAATCATTCAATATCTTGAGCTATGTATGCTCAGAGATTACAAATATATTACATCTGAGATGCTTTTCTCCAATTTAAATTTCGGGTTATATCATGTTTATTTCTTATACATACTAATTTAATCCAACAAATCAACAAGATTGAAATTCGGGTTATATACTTGAAAAGCATCAATAAGATATGTTTGTTGTGGGGCGGTTCATTTTTTATTCTTTTTAAGTTTTTATTTTCTTGGCATGCTGTCTGCTATACATGTGTATCATAGAGAATAACCAGTTTTTATAGTATTTTATACTATTCGAGTTATATGCTCTAAATAAGAGCAGCTCCTAAGACAGCAGGTCTAAATTTACAACATAGCTCAAAATAACAATTATATAACCGAGGCTTGAGTATTTATTACCATTCACATACATTTTATTTAAATTCCAAAATTATTATAGTTATTTATTCGTATAGTGGTAGATTCATTGCTAGGATTCAATTATTTTGTTATAAATTCCCAACAAGCGTAAGATTATTTTGTTTTTTGGAAAATAAGTAAGACCCAATTGCGTTATTCGGGTTATTTTTAATATATTTTTTACAGGTCTTCAGAATATTTTTTTCATCCATATTTTTGGGGATTATGTATTTTGTTGTAAAGGTGATATTTGATAGCTTTAGGATTTCAAGACTCGGCACAATTCTGTTAAATAAATCAAGCTTGCGTATATCTATTCTTGCTGCTGGCACTAGGGATACCAGTTTTATGTTTTTTATCTTGTTGTTCTTTGCATACTTCATAATTTGATGTGAAAGAATGTCCATTATTGCACTTTTTTCTGATTTGTTGTTAAGGGAGCTCTCTAGATGTATTGTTTCAATGGTTTTAATTTGTAAGAATGGAAATTTAATATTTTTTAGATTCTCAAGCAATAAGGATTTAGGATTTACTGCTGCTTTCGGCTCAACTTTAATATCAAGGCAGGAATGTGTATCATTTAGAGTGAATTGTAATCCAACTGAATTAGCCAATAAATGATCCATACTATTCACAAACTCAATTCGAATATTATATGGTTTCCCTGCTTTGCATTCTATTCTACGCAGCCTTAGGTCAGCATACAGCTTGCTATCAACAATAATATTCATAGGAGAGATGTAATCGCCAACCATTCTGTTTTCCTTTGCTAGATACGCATACCCGACCATCACTTTTTTTTCTATAATGTCTGGGAATAAGTACGCTAGATTACTTTTAATTTTATCTAACTTGTTTAGTTCAAATTTTTCTGTGTAGGAATAGAAAATATTGCACATGAACAACTGATTTAGTTCACTCATTTGTTTAAGGAAGGAAAAGTTTGGGGCACCAGCAAACACTATGTCTTTGAGTCTGAATGAAGTTATTTTGCTAAGCGTTTTTAATTTGTTCAGAACAAAGGTATCCATGAAGTTAACTCCCGAAATATCTATTTCTTTTATATTATCCCAGGAGTCTAATTCACTAAGCATCCAGTTTACATTGTATTTATCAATATCAGATATTTGTAGTCTTTCTAGGGTTGTTGGCAAGGTTGGAATAATGCATGCATCGCCTATATTTAATATTAGTCCTTTTGAAATATAAAGTACCTTCAAATTGCTAAAGTCTTTTAATATATTTAGTGTGTTGGAATAAATATGTGACTTTGCTATTGTAATGCTCTTTACTTCTTTAAATATTTGAAATTCATTCAAAACATTTATGTTAAACTCGAAGTTAAACTTTAATATAGATATAGTGATATTAGATATATTTTTCGGAGTATAGTAAGTGAATATCGCATGTACAATAAGTGGAATATACAAAAGGTCGTTAGGATAATAAAAAATGATCCACATAATAGGGTCTGAACTGCTGACATCTATGTCTATGGACTTTCCTTCTTTGCAAGCCTGCAGCACCTCCCATAGTGTTATTTTTTCTACTACATTTATACTGGATAATCTCAAATTTTCAAGTACAACTGTGTTTCTGTTTATGAGAAGTGCATTAATAGTATAAATGTCATTATAAATTTTTTGAGTTTTTGGATCTAGGCTTGGGTTTCTTTTAACTATGCACTCTAACATTTCTATCAACTCCTCTTTGGGATTGCATGTAGAAACTGATGCCAATTCCTGTGAATTATTTTCCAATGGATTTGGACTTGTTTTATTTTCTATACCCGAAATCACACTTTCTTTTTTTATAAGCTCATTTAAATCATTATATTTTGTAAATACTGGCTCTGTGCTAGGTGCATTTTCTGTAGAAATCTCTGCTTCTTTATTAACAAAATTAAATGGTATGTTTTCTCTTACTGTCTGTTCTTGCTCCTTTATATTTAATAAAGTCCCTGTGTTTAAACTTGTATGTGGCGCTATCTCTTCTGTATTCAACGCACTTTTATTTAAAATATTCTGTGCGCTTGTACTTGGTCTTTCTGGGGGTTTTTCAATGCTTGGAGAGTTTTCTTCCTCTATATCTTTTATCTCTAGACACGTTTCATATTTTGTCTCTAGCACTGAATGATTAACATCCCCACTCCCGAATTCTAGACTATTTTCCTTTGTTGCAAATATTATTCCCATCCCTGCCAGACAAACAAGTATGCACAACATTAAAAAGATTTTCACGCTCTTCTTCTCCATGAAAAATTAAAAAATCTTAGATATATATCTATATTTTTGCATCTGATATAAGATAAAATAGAATATGGTTTTTTCTAATTATTTTTCTATATGAATATAAAATTTTTAAACATAAATAGTATAATTTGGGGGTATACTAGGAGCGCACTGTGTTACATGCCTTTTGGTATACACTATACATCTCAAAAATTCAATTCAATCTGTGCAATTACTGAATACACATTAAATGTGATCGGCTGCTTACTAATTACTTATCCTAAATCTACAAATAAAGGTCTATGGGCCTGTAATTTGTCAGTCATAATTTTCTAGCTATTTCATGTCTTTTTCGTTATACTGCTTCATACTTCTATATACTATGAGGGCTCCTTTTCTTTTTATATAGCTTGTAGTATATTTTTCTTTATTCCGTATTCCTTGGATATACTCCCCAGTAAATCTAGTATAACTTTACAATATAACCCGAATAATAAGTATACGCCCAAAACTTGAGTATTTATTATTCTCATACATGTTTTTATTTAAATTCTAAAATTATTATAGTTATTTATTCATACAATAGTGTGCTTGCCACTGGGAACGAAAGAGCGTCTTAGTTGTATTCTTAATTAAGTACATGAAATTAAACTATAGACGTATACCCCAAGTATTTTGTTATGGATGCCCTGTAATTTTAAAAGCACTTCCATTTTTGACAAATGTGCATAGTTTAAAATAAAACGAGCTAGTGTTAGCTTGGATATATTCTTTGTAGTATTTCATAACACTTTCTTCATCCTGACTTGTAGGTTTGGTATTAGTTAATACAAATTCAATGTTTATTAAATCTACCCCATAGAGATCTGGCATACTATTATTAAACATAATAATCTTATACAGGTCTATTGCTGTTGAAGGCACTAAAGACATTAGTTTTAAACGTTTTATCTTGTTGTTCTTTGCATACTTCATAATTTGATCTGAAAGAATGCCCATTATTGCATTTTTCTTGAATATATTAAGAGAGTTTAGTAGATGTATTTTTTCAATAGTTTTAGCCTGTAAAAATGGGAAAGCAATATTGCGAATGTATTCTAGCAGCATTGCCATAGGAATTTTAGTGCACGGCTTGGTGTTAATATCAAGTTGGTAGTGCGTGCTGCTTAGACTGAATTCTAATAAAATTGAATCTACCCAGCCACATTCTATGTTATTTGCAAATGCAATACATATATTGTGTCTGTGGCCCTTTACTGGCTCTATTTTATCCAGCCCTAGATCTTTGTACAGCTTATTGTCTATACAAAGATCTGTAAGAGAGATGCCCTTTCCAACTTCACGGTTTCTTGTTATTATATTTTCATAGTCTTCAGGTATTTTGCTGCCCGAATATCCTAAGTCTAAGTTTATATAGTTATAATTCTGCTTAATTACACTTAAATCTTCTATTTTAAATTTTTCTGTGTATGAGTAGAAAATACTTCTCATAGTTAATCTTTTGAGAGCCTGCATTCTTTTAAGAAAAAAAAAGTCCGGGCAGCCGTCGAACACTATGTTCTTTAAAGTGAGCGAAGCTATGCTCATATGATTCGATATAAAATTTAGGCCCATTGTATCCATAAAATCAATGCCTATTATATCTAAACTTTTAAGATTATTGCATGAGTTTAATCCAGTAAGTATCAAATTTGCATAGTATTTGTTAATGCAATGTATTTTGAGGCTTTCTAAATTAGGCAAATGCATGCGCAGGATAGTATTATTAGAGTATAAGACTGTGTCTGTTTCAAAGGACAGTTCTTTTAAATTAGTAAACCCACACAATGTGTTTAATGCACTGGTGCAAATTGTCACATTAGATATTGTGAGTTTCTGTATTGTTTTAAACACTTGAAAGTCGTTGAATATATTCTTATTGGGCAAAAAGTCAAATTGAGATAGTGTTAAACAAGTATCGGAAATCTTGGTTGGGTCATAGAGTGTAAGCAATGCATGCACAATAAGTGGAATGTATATTAAATTAGAGGGATACAAAAGAGTGACTCGAAGAATATGATCGGTGCAGTTGTTATTTATGTCTATATAATCTCCTTCTTCACATGCCCGCAGCACCTCCCATAGTGTTTTGTTTTCTATTTTACCTGAAACTCTGAATATTTTAGCTACATTTCTATCTTTGTTTGTAAAAATTGAATGAATAATTTTGAAATCATTAGAATGGACTAGTTTAGGCAGATGCGTATGTTTTATAACAATACTCTCAAGCATTTTCATCAGCTGTATTTTTTCTAAATTAGAGGAATATTCTGATGCTAATTCTTGTGAATCGCTTATTGCTGAATATAAATTCGTCATTTCGCTATCTTTTTGTTCTATACATTTCTCTGAGAAAGTGTATTTTGTAGACACTGGGTGTGTGTTAGGCGCATTTTTGATATGTAGCTCTGGCTCTGTTTTATAGGTAGTTGAGAGAATATCTTCTGTGTCCAATGGAGTATATATACTTAATAAGCTAGTAGATGCTAGATTCTCTGCTTGAAGTGTCTTTCTTCCTGTGTCTATAGTAGTATTTTCACTAGAGTAAATCTGGTTTGGCTTTGAAAAAGTAGCTAATTTTATATCTGCATTTTTATTTTCATTTTTAAATCTAGCGATGTTGGTGCTATCCTCCCCATCAATCTCGTCTGATGATTTAGAGCTGTTATGCATTCTTTCAAGGCTCTCTATGTTTTTACTTTCTTTTATACCAATATGTGTCTCTGGATTTGTTATAGGTAATATAGATTCTACTGATGGGAAAATAAGTATACCCAGCAGTAGTATTGTTCTTATTATGCTCTTTTTTTTCATTAAAAATTAAAATGTCTTAGCTATTTATATTTTTATAAAAACCCAAATTTAAGATGGCTTCTTGATATTTTCTGATTATTTGTTATAATCGCGCATGTACAAATAACTAAACTTCTTAAAGCATATAGATGTGTGGCCAGTACAATTCCGGCTATAGTATTCCATAACATTCTCTAGCTATTTAGGGTTGTTTTATAATAGACTTTATGATTGTTGAAATTATATCAAATTAGATATACTGCATAATAGTCACAGGATCCAAAAGATTAAAGAGTATGGCTTCAGATTATATAACCTGAAATTATACGTAATAAATGCATGAATTTATCTGGAATAGCACATACTTTAAAATACCCAGAAATTAAGTAATATGAATAGTTGTTATGCGGGTATATAAAGTATAAAGGTGAAATATTGCTAGACAATATGCCGCTGCATGGTTTAAAGATATGCATTTTTGTTACAGTAATATTTGTGTGCATGCTCTGTCTACACTCTTGCACTCCGCTTGTTTTTCTCTCTTTTTCTACTCTACTCCATCCTTCTATTTCTAATTTGTTTTATTATTATAAAAGAGAAACAAATATAACTTGTATACTATTATTATTTTATTTTTATTCTTACATATACTTTATTTTAAATACATTTATATTCTATTTATTCATTTATAGAAAACACCATGCAACATGCAGCAAATAATAGCAAATGATATAACACAAAACACACATTTCAAATAGTTTTAGAAACAGATTGCACATTAGCAATATAAAAATACTTAAAAGGATTCTTTATTTATTTTATATATACCCTAGCGTTTTATATGTAGTTAATCGGCCTAAGGTTTTATTTATACTTAAAGAAATGCACGGAGCATGCTTTTCAAATAATTCTTTTAGAGCGTTGTATTTTATCTGACTTTCCGGGTCATTACTGCCAATTAATATGCATTCTATTCTTTTTAGAGAGCTTAAAGCATTAGAGAGCTGGTCCTTGGAAAAAATTGAAGGGATAATAGTCTCCACTCTATTAGATATGGAAGTATGGTCTATAGAAGTATATATAGGCATAACAAGATAAATTGCCAATTTGTACTTGCTGCATAGATAGACAAACCAGCACACATACACATCACTAATAGTATAATCACATGAAAAAACCACATATTTGTTCAGTGCATAAAAAACAGTCCCTAATGTATTAGCCATATTATTTTCAATTGGGGCTTTAAGTTCATTTGGATCAAGATACTCAATTGCTAAAAAATCTTTATGTAGCTTATCTATTATATTTAAAAAGACCCAATCCTCAGTAAGGCTATAAAATATATTTCTATCTCTTCCATACACCCGCAGCAAAGATATAAAAGACTTAATAACCATGCTTTCTGGCAGATTGAGTTCAGTTATTGATTTAAACAACAGCTGTATATCATTAGAAAATAGCTCCCCTTTAGGAACAGTGTCTACATCATACTCAAGCCAGGGATAGTACTGCCGATACTTCTCATTATACAGGCAGCCCTTTAGAATCAACTTTCTTACATCGGGATCTTCCAGAGGAACACTTCTTATAAGATTAGAAGTGAATCTTACCATGGGATTTTGGCAGTCTAAAGTTTCTCCATTCGAGTAGATTAAAAACATTTCAACAATATAGGACTTTTTCTCTATATTTTCTAGGCTACCATATAGAAGTAAGCTAGTTGGATTATTATACCAGCTGCATATGTCAGATGGCATTTCGGTAGTGAAATCATAGTATTTACCCATTGCGCGCGATAGCTGTATTAGTTTAATGCTTGCATACTGAAGAACAAGACACTCCATATATGTGCTAGCATTGCTGCGTCTTTCTTTCATCTGTATTAATTTACTTTCTAATTCAGTAGTATAATAGTTCACGCTTACTGTAGTAAAAGCCTCTGGGTACATGCACCCTATTTCTAAAGTTATTTCTCCCTTCATATTGTTAAATGTATAAAGAAGCTCAATTGGGTCCTTTTTGGTCACAAATAACTCATTATACCCCAAGCTGCTTTGCATCACCTCAAACTCTCTAAGACTAACCTCTACATTCTTATTCTTTGATAGATACTCAAACGCTTTCTGCAGGAGGTTTTTTATCTTTGAACATTCAAAGTTACTTGACTCTTCGTCATTGCAAATTTTCTCTAGACAGGCAATTGCACTTTCTATGTCTGCATTACGCCCGGTAATTTCGGATATGACATATAACATGTTAGTTACTCCCGGCATAATTTCATTATTGTTTTTTCTTGAATACTTAATCCTTTTGCATGGCAGGTCAGAGACCACTCTAGACCAGTTTCTTTGCATAAGATAGTCGATTTCTATAGTTGGTGCATTGTATTTCCTAAAGAAGTCCTGGAGATCCTTGGATGCTCCTGGTATGTGATCTGTGGTATATTTTTTTGTTACTGGGTCAAATACAAAGCAGCAGAACAGACTGAGAAGAATTGTTTCCATAATATTTGGATAATAAAGGTCTCTGTCTGTTTCTAACGCGTCTTTACTTCGATAGTATGGAGGTATGTGTGTGTATCTAGATGGCCGCATGCCACTCATAAAAGGTATGCACATGCACATCTTTCCTGCTTCTTTAAGCTTAGAGATGTCTGCAATATAGTTTAGATTCGGTTGTAATAATGTTTCCTTAATGAATAGACTGTCAAATACTTGCTGTGCTTTGTTTTCTGTCTCTATGCTCGGATTCCCGCTCTCATCACTGTTTGACATCTTCTCCGTCAGCAATTCATGCACAGCTCTTACAAACTCTTCATACATCTTCACACTGTCTATATATTCAAAAAAGTATGCCTGTATGAGGAATTTTGGACTATTTAAAAAGTTACCTGTTAAAAACTCTTCGTAGGTATTAGGCATCAAGAACTCTTCTGGTACCTCTAGGAAGGAAAATAGTTCAGTATTAGTAAGGCTACTGAAGAAATTTACTAAATCTTCTGTTTTCTTCTGATACACTGTGCCCGCAATTGTCCCATCTTCTGTTTTATCCTTTATAGCCATGTTCAAGTTAACATGGAATCCACTCTCTGCACCTTTCTGCTTTAGAACAAGTATTTTATCTCCAGTATTTCCGCTTTCATTCACTATTTTAATTGGAATGTTCACCCCTTCTGCGAGAAGAAAAAGCGCGGCTAGGGCGTATAAACTATCTGGTCGGTCTCTGTGCTCTCTCAGAAATTGTGTGAATGAGTCAGGGCTGTCTGACTCAATGGATAAGTGCTCGCCTTCTGTAGGGAACATAGTAATCATCTGCTGAGTAAATTTCCATAAATATTCACTTTTCTTGTCATCTTCACTGGCGCATGCAATGCCATTTAATGGCTTCTTAATACACGCATCAATATAGTTATTATTAGTTGGCTGGTTGCTTCTTTTTGGATTGTACTTTATATCATCATCAGATAAATACATTCGCATGTTCTGCATGTATTTGCAGCGATCTAATAAATATCCCCGTAGAGGGTATAGTGATCCCTCTGAATGAATCGCAAGATGCCCATCCCCAAATCTCATTTCCTGTATCTTTTCTGCATTTTCTAGTTCTATTTGTGCATATAGACCCTTTATTATGCATAGAAGCGCCATAATATATCTTTTCTTTGAAAGAACCGATTCTTCTTTTTGGTTTCTCCTGAACAGGGTACTACACTCTTTCATTTTTTGTTTTGTTAAAATTATTTTTTATATCTTAGATATGAGATTATTGTATATATTAATAGCGTATTATTAAGCAGATTTAAACACCTCAGATTAAAAGAGATAGCAAAACTGTCACTTAGACCTTTTCTGTATAGAAATAAATATATTCACAGCCACATAAAAACATAGTATTATAACACAGAGCCAAACAAAAGCAGCTTAAAAGAAATATGATCACCAGATGCTATAAAAGAATCAAATAGTCTGGTAATAAAATGAATTCAGTATATTCGCAAAATATTTTGTCCTATTACAGCGCCAGCAGTAGAAAAGTCTAAGTGCACGGCCCTCATGCTCTACAGATTATTTAGTTTTGAATAGCACTGTTCAAATTTTAATAAAGCCAAAAATTAAAGTAAATTATTTATTTATTAGCTGGTTTGGCACCTCCTATCATTAGAATTTCGAGTTATTCTTTAGTATAGTTCTGGTATCTTTTAATGGTATTTTGTTGATCTGTACATTAATAGCATTCTACAGCGTAATGCTACCTTTCTTCTTTAATTTAATCCTTCTTAGCTATTTTCATTTCATTTCATTTCATTCCATTTTATTTTTATTTGCTACAGAGCCCTGCATGATTTAGTCTGTTTTAGAATTCTGCTGAGAAGACTCCAGAGTTTTGGCCGCTTCATCTATTTGCTTTAAGATTTTTTCATCCTCCTTATTCTTTTCAATTTGCGTCGCTTTATCTGCTGTATCCTCACCTCCTATAACAGGATAAACACCATCCTGTGGTGTATATAAATCATTTGGTATGGCAGCAGGCACAGTAGTATTTACAGTTAATGGATTTTCTTCTGGCAAAGCATCTGTGGGAGTGAAAAGGTTTGCTGAGTTCATGACTGCTTTTTTTAAATGATCTTTTGAAATTTCATAATGGTTCTTCGGTATTTTTTCTGTATCCACTACTTTTAGCTTCCTATCCTCCTGGGCAGAAGCTTCTTTTAAAGAATCTGCAGGTATAGAATCCAGGGTCTGTTGTGGAGCATGCGCATTACTAGAGTTATTATGGCTATTTTTCGATTGCTTCTGGTTATTTATGGATTTTATAGCTTTATCTTCAGATTTCTCATTGCTTGTGTTAAGCATTTTTGAATTTGCTACATTCTTTTTTTCTAGTGTTTCTTTGGATCTGTATAAAATAGCGACACCCCCGATTGCTGTACCAACTAGCAGAACCCCTCCAATAATAAGCACAATCTTTATATATTTCCTAGCCTTATTCTCAGAACTGAATGACATGGGTATAAAGATTCTCTTTGTTAAATATTATTTTTGAAGATCAACTGATAGTTTAATGAATATTGCCCATTTTAAAAAAGCCGAATGTGTATAAAACTTGCTGACAAACAGTTTTATAGTCTAGTAAGGGTTCAAATATCTGATTTGGCAACAATGCATGTGTAGAATAGAACGCTCTGTTTGCTTGAATACATGTATTTTATAACTAAGAGAAAATAAATATGCATAAAGGTATAATTTTCAGGCTATTTTTTAGGGCATACAGCGCTCTTTGTAGGATTAATAGACATGTATGCACACGCACAAAATAGTATATTTAGTACGGGCATGCTTTAATCCAAGAAGATACAACGTATATAACCCAAAATAACTGAAAAGGCATATTCCTAGTAACAATAAAGTATAAACAGTTTTATATTTGCAGCCATTATTAGATTAAATATAGAAACCAAAATAATTTATTCTATGTGAAATAGTCGTGCTTTACTAAAAATAAATATTATTTATGCCTTACATTATATTAATCATCAGATTTATTAAGCTAAACACTATTACTCAGCTAATTGCGGCCGGCACCCATAGACTCACTAGAACCATCAGAGTCATCAAAGTCTACCTCTTTATTAAATATTTCTATTATACTATTAAGCTTTTTTATAAAAGTATCTTCTTCTGAGCCCTGTTTGGTGGTAGTGCCTATAGTAGCATTATCTATCGTGGATGTGGCACTGGTGTAGTCATTTTTTATTTTATTAAGAACTGCAATTGTACGTTTTGCGCTGTATAAAGAAACACACTCATCATTATCTATGCCTACTATTTTTTTATTATCTGCTAGATTGATACATGCCTTTATTATGTTTATGTATTTCTTTTCACAGGCAAGGTTAATAAATATTAATAGCGTGGAAGCTTCTATATCACCCGACTTGCTGGTGTTAATTCTTCGTATATCACTGATAATTGAAGTAATATACTCATCTTTTTCCCCCTTTGCAGTCAAGCAATCTATCAGATTTAAATAATTTACCCCCATTAGATAAAAAAATGGATATAGGGTCTCTGTTTGATTAGTACCTTTTAGGCCCATGTTGGTAATCGATAGTTTTATAATATTATAAATAATGTGTGGGCAGTTCTCGTCCAGCGCAATTTTAATTATTTCGTGTGCTTGTTTAGAAAAGCAATAAGCAGGAACACATACATCTATGCTATTGAGTAGCCGTGTAATGTCTGGAAAATAGCCGCACATTTTGCTGAAGTATAAAAGAAGAGAAAGTTGGTCATACTGCAAGCTAGAATCAAATGCGGGCACACTTTCCAACAGATTCTTAGAAAAGCGCACTATATAATGATCCTTGTCCAGCTCTAAAGCACAGGCTTTAAACAGTAAAGTCCGGGTTATGCTTATAATGGATCGTGTTGGCGGACAGATGCTATTTCCAATGACAAACTTGTCCAGATTTATGTACCCATCGTTCTTTTCTATCTTAGAAATTGATTTAATAATTTCTTCTTCTATAGCATACTCTGATGAAATCTTGCATAGCGCAAAGTCTATGTATGCAAGAAGAGCATTTCTTACAGCAGACTCGTTTTCTTTGCGTACTTCATTTTTAAGATCTGTCAGTGCATTTTCGTTCTTATCTATTCCAAGAATTATAGACTGAATATAAATGCTAGTATTCGGATTTTTTGCTTCTAATACTCGCTTATTGTTATATAAATGTGAGGGATCGCGATTATCTTTAATGTCTGTATAGGAAGCGCTTGATACATTTTCTGTTTGTGTGGGCGGAAGGGCTTCTTTTACTATATTAAGATGTATGCACTTTTCAATATAATTATTATTTATGCATATTACTAAGTTTCCAAATATATCATACTTCTTCAAAGTTTGAGAAGCATTTAAATTTAGAAAAGAAGTTGCATCACAAATAGAAGCATTTTGATTACTATTTACCGAAAGTTTATCAATAAGATCTTTTATGCATGCCAAAAGCATAGGTTTAATTTTAAAATTCCATACATTATTTAAATTTGAAGAATTTTGTATACCATCTATTGATTCTTTGAGTTTTTCTATTTTAGCTTTATACTCCTCATAACAACCTGCTAGAATTGCAACAACAAAAAACACATTTATCACATCTGGGTGTATTTGAGTTTTGTTCTCTCTAAGATAGTGAACATCATCATAAGCAAT
Organism: Nematocida parisii ERTm1; assembly: GCF_000250985.1. Classification (NCBI taxonomy): domain Eukaryota; kingdom Fungi; phylum Microsporidia; genus Nematocida; species Nematocida parisii. The sequence continues at coordinate 893,377 of NW_013524646.1, read as the reverse complement.
GCCACTTACTATCTTCCTCCATTCCCTGTGGACAGTGGGAGAAACCGAGCCAAACAGATACTTATACTTACTGAAGAACCTCTTTAAATCATTTGATGGATTGGGCATGTGTTCTGTTGTGTGCATATTCTTATCGTGATCATATGTTAAAACACAAAAAAGCCCTAGAAGAGCAGTTTCTACATAGTCAGTGAACTCTTTCATACTAGCGTTCTCCTCTAAAGTAGCCACAGTGCACACACTTTCTTCAGTGCTAGAAGTTTTTGGGTTCTTTCCAGCAGCAATCTCATTGTTATAAATATCTGATGCTTTCATTGCATGAAATTGCATCTGTGGGCTATAAAATACATCACTCTTTTTGATTAGAATATTCTGCACATCGCTTGCTAGCTTCAAATATCGCATTCCCTCATCTCGGTAATTAGAGGAAACAAAATACTTGTTAAATATACTATTGGCCGAATCTTTTAAAGAAGAGTGCTCATCTGAATTTCTTTGTGTATACATATATAACATATCATGCACGGTTTGGGCAAAATCTTCCATTTCCTTAATGCTTTGTATATATTCATATATGTATAATTGTATAAGAACCAGCGGGGTCTTCATAATCTTGCCGCTTTTAAATTGCTCATATGTATTTAGCGCAGAAAACTCTTTTTTATATAAGTGATTGTTGCTTCTATTATTAATAAAGAAATCTATCACACTAAAAGCATCTAAATACTCAGTACTCACTGCACCATCTACTCCAGATGTATTTTTTGTAGGCTGGGTGTTATTTTGGCTTATGTTAATTGCAAAGCACTGTGGATCAATATATTTAGAGGTTAGAGACAGCTCTGTGTTATTTTTAACCATTAGAGGGATCTCCATCCCCTCTGCTAAAAGCAGAAGAGAGGCAAGAATCTTATATCTATACTCAAACACCAAGCTGTTATTAAGAAACATATAGAAAGATCCTGGCTTATTTGTTCTTATAGAAATACCACCATCTAACGAAGGGAACATTTTAAGAAAAACCTCACTATGGCTTTTGATATAGCTTGAGTCCAATACGCCTTCACCATGCACAACTGAATGGGTTGTGTCCTTCTCTGGAATCATTACGTTTAAATACATTCTATGCGGGGATTTGTCTTCTGTCAATTTTTTATACGATTCCAGATTAATTCCTGACCATATAAACCGCATATAGTAAAAGACATCAATTCTTTTTAGTATAGTAATGTACATTGGGTTAAATGTGCTCTGAGGATTAATTATTAGTTTATTCCCACCTGCGTCTTTTATTTCATTAGATGCCATAAATGCCGCTTGTTCTTCAAATGTAAGAGCGGCATAAGCATGCCCAATTAATATTATCTGCATTGCCCAGAATAGCTTGCATAGAATTCCATGCTTCTTTTCTGAAGGCTTTCTACTGTAGCATTTTTTCACTTTAAGCATGCTTATCCATGCTTTTATATTTGTTACTTTTGAGTTCATTTTGAATATAAAAATAAAAGCTATTTATAGATTTAAATATCCAATTAAGTTTTCTGCTTGTGATTGGCTAGGCCGCGATATTTTTTAAAACAGATGCAGTTTATTAATATTTCGATGTTCTTAGGAGAATGCGATATTGCCTCCTAGTTATTATAGCCAGAAATAGATAGAGTATTTCTGAAAAGTGCTATTTATTATGACTATTAGATTGTCTAGACGTGCGTGATCACAAAGTCTCGGCAGAGCGCTTGCTGTGCTTGTTATTTAGTTAAAGTGTCTTTTCAGTTCTTCTATGAGTCCTTTTCAGTTTGCCAAAAAGCGCGCTGCTTAAATATTTAAAGCCTAATTTGCTGCTCTACAACCCGGCCTTTGTTTTGAAGAATCTTCGCGCCAGTAGTAGTGTCATATCATCATATATGGTAAAGAGCGAGACATATTCTCTTTTCTTTTTTTGCACTCGCTACTTAGAAAATTAACCATCTCCTTCCAATCTTTATTTTTAACCCCGTTTTCTTGTATTTTAGATAGCGCGCATATTGTATCCTCTAAAAAATCCACACTAGAACTTTCGCTTTCTTTATTAATAGTCTCAGTTGATTTTAATATCGCACTTTTGGTATACATTTCAATAAGTTCTGGTATAATCCTTTCATGAATCTGGTTATTTAGGATAGCTATGTCCAAGAGAACTAGAAGAATCTCCTTTACATCCAGTGCCTGTAGACTAGCACCTGCAGTATTTTTTTCCTTCTGTGCAATATTTACAATATGTTTAATATATTGAAGAGTTCTGCCGTTTTGGGTTAAACAACATAGTAAACTCTGTCTCTCTTCTGCTGTTGTGTGTCGTGTTATTAAAGTGGAAAGAAGCAATATTTTTGTTTTTCTTCTTACATGCATGTAGGATATTATAAGGCGGGATAGGGCATGCAGTGCATTCGATTTTGCTAAATATACGAACATATCTGCTATTTTCCCTATGTGTATTCTTTCTTTTTTATTAGATCCAGAAATAACCTTGTCAACCCGCTTTATATCTGGAAAGTAGTCTGTAGCATGGTGGACAATATGCAATGCAACCAGTTCGACAGATAATGTTTTTTTGGGGGATATCATACCAACTTGAACTATATTGTTAATTATGCGCACCAGAGAGTGATTTTTGTCAACATTTAAGTGCATTGCGCGCACTAGTAGAGATATAATTAAATCACTACGACTGTTTAGTGCTCGAATCTGTTCATACCCAACAATGCCTATTATAGACTTGTACTCTTTGCTATTAACAGAAAATCTATCTTTAATTAGACTATCTGTAGGGGATTCGTCGCCTTTATCTAAAAGTATTTTAAAAACCCACGAAATAAAATCCTTAAGAAGTATATATATAAAAGAAGAGTCTTCTTTCAAAAAGAATGCACTTTTTTTTGCATAAATATTTTTCTTTTCTAACTCATCCACGGTTTCGCTACTTTTAATTAAGCGTATCCCTATTAATATTGAATACATATTTTCAATTTCATCCCATCTATTATCTGCAGCCAAACTTCGGGTTATACCGCTTTCCCCTTCTTCTGCTTTATCCAAACGCACAAAGAACTTGTTAAATACTTTTTGTGCGGTCTTTTCTGGGCTTGTCATTTCCTGATTTTCCTTATCTGGCAGATATTCACACAATAGATCGTGGACTGTTTTAATAAACTCTTTTTTTTTATCTAGCGTGCGTATATAGTTGTATAAATAGAATTGAATAAGAAATCCTGGTGAGTTCATAAATTCTCCTGTTATGTATTCATCATATGATGTTGGTTCTACAAACCCAAATTGTTCTATAACAGGATTCGCCCTGTGTTTGATAAAGAAGTTGATTATAGTAAACATCTGGGTTTGCTCCAATGAAATGTCCTTGGCGGGAGTTGTTTTTTTGTTTGTATCAGTCCCATCCAGGATATTTACTTTAATTTGAAAATGATTGTCCTTGGCGTTTTCTTTTACTTTTTTTAAAACAAGAAAAGCTCCATCTATATTATCTTTAAAAAATACTAAAGGAACATCAAGCCCCTCTGATAGGAGCAGCAGAGAACCAAGAATCTTAAGATCTGTGCCGTCGTGCATATTGTTTTTAAGAAGCATATAAATTGAATTGGTATTTTTAGTTTGTACTGATATGTATTCACTATCTAAATAAAATGCCTGGAGAAGCACGTTATTATAATCTTGCATATACTCTAACAAATCCCCAGTGTATGGTAAATTCGTACGCACAATATATCTTAGCTTTTTTCTTTTTTTTAAAATACTATACACTACCCTTTTCCATATATTCATACCATCGTTCGGGTCGGTTTCTAAAGCCAATTCAGTTGATAGTGTTCTTTTTCTTCCAAAGTGTATGCACATATTGTGTATATAGGACCTCACTGGGTTTAGCAGTCCATCTGGATTTATTTTCACCCTCCCGCCAGCATAGCTATCTATCTCATAGTCTCTAAAATCTTGAACTTCTTCTATCCAAGATTTCTCTTCACATAAAATATGTAGTAGAAACGTTATAAGAATTAGCATGCAGTGTACGGTGCAATTTGTGTATATTTTACTTCTTTCTGTCTTTCTATTTAATGTAATATTAAGGTGTTTTCTTTCTAGTATTCCACGCATTGCTTTTTTTTCAATTTCATGGTTTTTATCTAAAAATAAAAAGCACCAGCTATTTTATGTTTTTACACACCAATGATATTAAATAAAAAAGCATTCCTGACAGTAGCACAAATATATGCAATAAACTAAACTATCTGTATTTCGCCTGCTATAACAGCAAAAGTGCGCCAATATTTATTTTCAATCAGTATATTTTAGTTTTTACAATATTTTTTTAAATGAAAATCAGTTTATTGATATAAGGTTCAAGGGGCCTCAAACTTTTTACAATATATTAACTATTCATCATACAAATAAAGTTTAATTGTTAAGTGGTGCCAACAAATTAAACCACGATAAAATTTTATTAAGCTAATTGTTGGTTTTGGGCAGTGTGATCCAGAATAGCAATGATTAAATATGATATTAATATACGGGTATCCATCATTTGTGATAGGGATAAGCACATTGCGATCATAAATGATGCGGTGAAACTATATGCGAGTTTTTGAAGTTCAATAAATAGCAAGGTTTCACATACCTAAGTCTTCAAAGGAAATCCTGCTGTCACTGATATAGCATGCAAATTGAAATGTTTTATTTGTAATAAGCATGCACTAACATTAACCTCTATTATTATAATAATGCATAGTACTACTCTGCGATTACTGCTTTCTTAAGAGTGGCAAAGAACAAAAAGTGCAGCACTCTGTGTTCCCACGCGGTCTCCCATCGCAGTACTATCAAAGCTGTCACGCGCTTAACTTCAGAGATCGAACGGGTTCTGGTGTGTACGCAGGCATATGGCCGCACATGCATATTCCATGCCCATGGGTTTTCTTTCCGTGCATATTCTATTCTGCAATAATAAATTATTTTATTATTATTGTAAGCAAAGGATAAATTGTTTTATTATAATGCGTACACTTTATATAAATAAAAAGAAAATAATTAGAAGCCAATGTATGTTTTCATAATTACTTGATAAAAACCTACACAATTCTACTAGACCTGAAGTACACAGCAGCAAAAAACACTCCGAAAATATTCTTCTATGTACAAGAGCAAACACACAATAAACAGGTTTGATGGGCGAAGTGCAACGTACAGCAAGCTCTTCTAAATAATATATATCTCTTATATAGTATAAACTAGAGATATAACACGAAATACAATTTTAAATAGAGCACAGAGTCAGCACAAATACACGTTAGAATCCAAATAGAACTATACAAAAAGAAACTAAAAACGAAAAATAGCTTTATTATACTGCTGAAACGCCCACTAGACACACTAGAACTTCTCAGTATAAATAGCAAGTGCCTGAAATATACCCGAAATATATCTACTGTTTACTTCAAAGCATTTTTCAGTTTAATTATAAAATCTAGAATACTCCTGCCGCAGAATACCCCTAGAGCTATACATACTATTAACAAAAGAACAAGTATAACCACTTTAAACATTCTTCTTTTTTTCCTGCGCACAATGCTGGTCTCAATTTGCGTGTTAACCCCAATCGTAGTATTTCTATTATAAAAGCTTTTAGAAGCTGCCCCCTCTATATCAAACGAGGAACTGCTTATAATTTGATTTAGCTCAATAAATGTAGTATTTAGCTCATTAAGTGTGGACAAAATGTTTTGAATGCTCTTATCTGCCTTGACTCCTGCCTCAGCGTCATCTTCGTTAGCACTTTTCTCTCTCGCACCTCCTGCTCTATTTAACAGTGTTGGAGTATTTCTAGCCTCTGAAGAAGTTTCTTCATTAAAAGTATTGCTATGAGAAGCCCCTCTCTCATCTATTAGCTTTAAAAATGAAGACTTTGCGTCAAGAAACTTTTTAGATATATTCTTTAGATTTGTGTACAGAACCATAATATGCCTCTCCATATTAATATGGAATGATTCATTCTGAATGTACTTCTCTTTTATCTGCTCTATTCCGGTTTTTATTTCTTTGCACTTTGTGTGGAATGCTAGACTATTTTCTTTAAAAACATCAATAATGCTGTCTTGTGCTGCGCGGTCCATAACACACGCCAAGTACCGAGACTTTAGCATATGTATCATCTCCACATCAGCAGACAGCAAAGATATCTCCTTTCCTTTTTCTTTAACACACAAAAGAAACTCCATAAACTCTGTACTTGCCATTTAGTTAAAACTTTTGCAAATATTAGAAGGAATTACTACTATAGCATATAACCCGAAATCATATATAAAACATAAAATAGACACTAGGACTCTCCATAGGCGCGTTTTGGGCGATTAATATTCTTCTATTTCCCAGAGACCCTATTGTTCTTATTAAAAGATATATCTTTACTAAATGGAAAATAAATAAAACCTTTTAATGTCGCTTTCTTAAAAGAATTTCTTAGCTATTTAAATAGAGCAATTTTTGAATATTCTCTATGAAAATACAAACTAAATTTTATATAAGTGCATTTTGAAAGGAACAAAATAAGTGGCTATGGGCATAAAAGAGATTTTTGTGTTTAAATTAGAATAAACAGAGCACCCAGAAATCCCAAAGAAAATAAGCAGTTTACTTATAGTACTGCCGTGAACAAGAGGATACTTGGTATTAACAGTATATATTTTGATAGAAAGTAATTTCAGAGTACTTTATTGGCCCACCATGTTTATTACTATTCATATTCTAGCAACAGTGCTTTCACACACAATTTTCAGCGTATTGTTTTTATAAATTAATTTATGCTTCTTGTGTATACGGCCATAACTAAGTGTCAAATAAAGCATAAACCATAATTAAATCAAAAAACATATAAATTAAATAGAACTACCGATTGGCAATTTCTATGGGAAAATACTTTCTATGTGTAGGCATGTATCAGCGAAAAAAGAAGTTCAGTGGTGTTTTAGAAGGCTTCTTTTGTAATGGAGCACAGAAAATAACACATAGAGGTATATCTAACTATTGAATTGGCTTAGACCGAATACTATAACACAAGTACGCATAAACTGGTGCATTTCGAGTTATATTTATTTGGGAAAGAAATTACATAGACCTAAAAACAATAGTTTATTTATTGACATACAGTGTGAAATATATCTCTTCTAAGATCTGTTTATCCGTGTTTATTTAATAATTATTTTTATAGATTAAATTTCGGGCTTTGGGTTATGTATTTTCTACTTAGAGCCGGAGTGCTATTTTTTCAGATATTAACAGCAAAGGCTGTTTCTATTGAAGGTTTAGTGGGAGAAAAAATCATGGTGGCAGTGCAAATGGAAAGGATGGTAAAGGATGGAAAGATGTTGATAACCCGAAAAGAGTACAGCGCGTACTGCAATACAAACACGCTGTGCTTTATAAATAAAACCAGCACAAAAAAAGCAATATCCATCTCATCTAATTCAATAGAATACATGCTAACGTGCCTATTTGAGGAAAAAACTCAAATTAAACCACCACTAATACTGCACGAGGATTCTTCTGAGCAGGAAAATGGGATAAACCTTATAAACATAGCCAAAAAAGACAGTAAATACAACAGAGAACTAAAAAACTTTATGATTGATCTGAAAAACAACAGTTTGCTGTTGACAAGTTACGATTCTACTATAAAAGATGCTATATCGTTTCTAGAGGCAATTAAGTACAATGGGTTTCTTGTAGTTGTATGCACAACGACTTCGCAGATAAATTGTCTACTGAGCATGTGCAACAGCCTTATTAAAGGCCCGCGCGTAATTGGACTGCAAGCATCAGAAGATCTATTATATTTTAAAACAATATCAAACCCAATAATATCCCATATAATGGGGCAATTTGCGCCTACAATATATATTGAGATATCCCCAAAGCCGGGATTTCAAGACACAATAGCACCGTTTGCAGCACTTGTTTTAATAAGCATAATGACTGTTGCCATTGGGGGGCTATACCTGTTTATTAGTAGGCACATAGTGCGCAGACCTGCTCCCAAAACAGTGGCCTCTCAAGATCTGCAGATGATTCCCACAATGCTGTATATAAGCATACCACCCAGTGATCCGCCGGCGCCACAGGACTGTGTTATATGCTTTGAGCAGTTTTTACCAGCGTCTAACTGCCGGCTTCTTCCCTGTAATCACATATACCATGTAGAGTGCATTGACACATGGTTAAAGCAGTACTCAAACAGGTGTCCGTACTGCCAGAGTTTAGTTAAGAACGGCGACTACATGCACCCAGACTACCGCATACAATAGAATTATATTGTATTCACTGTGTATACTAGAAAAATAATAAAACTATATGAAGCCAATGAATAGATGTGTAATAGGACAATGCTTCTAATAAAAAAGTAATAGATCAATGCATGCATATATATACTACTAGATTCCGCCAATATACACAGATAGCACCCCGCCACTACATCTACTTTTTCTTGGTATATAGAAACCTGCCTCGCTTAAAGTTGATTTGTAGTGTATTTTCTCTTTTTACTAGTATATAACAACAATAGACATTTCTTGAACTTCAGGATGTATTTCTATATAAATGCATCGTGCACTAGAAAACAGTAGCAAACAGATTATCTATTTATCTATGCTTGATAGTTCTGTAAAATAAAACATTATATAAACCTTTAATTAATCTAGCTATATTTTACAACTCAGAAAATATCCTATAATATAAAAAGGCGAGTGCAAATATTTTGGGCTATATATAGAAAACAGTCCGCTAGAACAATTTTGTGTTTATTTAACTGATTATTTACCAAACTATGCAGCAGTGCAGCCTAAAAACAGAATGCAGTGTGATACTACTAAAACTAGGCAAACAGAAATTAAATTTTGGATTAATCAACCAATGTATCATAACATTTAAGGCAGCACTGCATATATACACTCTATTCACTGGGTGCAGATTAAGCCCCAAAATATAACTGGGGCCGCATGTGCACTCAAAAAAAGCTATAGTATGAAGAGGTATCTACAGGTTTCTGCGGCTCTGCCTGCAAACACTGTGTGCACAGAAGAGATGATGCCTCCGTATCAACAGGAGAGTCGCAAAAAATGCACAGGTTTTCAAGCACGCCAATGTTTACATTTCTATCCACGGAGGAAAGAGTTCGCACAGAAATCACAGTTTCAACTTTTTCAGGTGTACGCTCCATTGTTTGTATAAGATTGACGATTCGTAAGACACGCTCGCCGTCCTTGTTTGTATATGTAATCACTGTGTCTGCAGCGTCCTCCTTTTTCTTTGCCCCTGCATGAAGTATAGGATCGCGCTGTTCTTTGCATCCCCTTCTTTGCTCTTCTTCTCGTAAAGATTTCATTCCCTGTTTTAATAATTTCTAGATAAGAATTACATCTGCATTCCAATTAATTTTTTTCATATGCCCAAATAGAACAAAATAGAAGATCAATATCCAAAAGCCAGCAGCCTGCAATGGAAATATTTTTTGCATGACTGATGATGTGCAGTAAAAGTTACTTTAAGCGAACAGGAAAATAAGCCATTCTCTATTTAATTACACTTTTTATTTCGACAAAAATATCCATGGCTGCAGGAGAAAGAGAAATAGCAGACCTTCTAAAAGAGTCAATTGAGAGCAAAATAAACGCAAAGACAACATGGCACTCTACTCTTATCGAGGAATTCTCTAACATAGAAAAATTTAAGGAAAAGGAGACAAACAGCATGAACTTTCAGCACGCAAGCATAGTGCTTGATGGGTGCGTGAAGGTATACAGCACGCGCGTGGACAGTGTGGTGGATGAAGCAGACAAGCTAATGGATTCTGTGGGGCGGTCAAAGGAGCCAGAGAAACAGAAATCCCGAGTCAGAGTGCACCCAACAATAGAGCCAAACCCAGAGGCTATTCTTATTAAGCATAGAATAGCGTCGCTGGACGATGAAATACTTGAACACCTTTCGAGAGAATTTAAAGAAGGGGATACAAGAGGGCTTCTCATGCACCTCCTCAAGTGGAAAGATGGCGAGGGATTTCATGTTCTGCGGCTTCCTAGTAAGCAGGATACAGTAGAGGCAGAGAAGGCCAGTGAAACTGTTGAACCGCATTCCATGGAAAGCACACACTCTTTAAACTTTTCTGTGCATAGGCAGTCTCTATACCAGGGAGAGAATAAAAAGTACATAAGCCCTATGTTTGCAACATTTACTCCAGACAAATCAGTAGAAGAGCTGGTTCTTCCCACATACGCATACAACATAAGTTATGACACAGACCGCTTAGAATATGGATACAAGGAAAGCACAGCTGCATTTGCAGGGTATAGCTCATATATGGACAGCGCGGCGGCTGATGATTTCCCAGACGGCGCAAGTCCTAGCGCAGAAAACAGCGGCGAGGCAGAAGCATCGGGCCAAGTGGTAGAGCAGTTTCGCCCCAGCAAGGAAGATCTTCATCTGGTGTACACTCCATTTGGGTATGCCAAGGGATGGGCAGGGCCCTCTCACTGGAAAGTGCATTCTCGGAGAAAGCAAAAAGAAAAGACAGATTGCAGAGAAAGAAAGAAGGCAGTTATAGACTTTCTTACTGACACGCATCTTCCAATTTCCTCCTTGTTTGAGAAGGGCGAGAATATTGTAATGACCCCCCAGCAAATATCAGAAAGACGAAAGAACTGCAACACACTTCCTCCTGATCATAATGTAGGAATAGAAGATCTATATAAAATGTTTGTTTTCCCCGGAACGCTGCATGCAACCGAAAAAGCACATGAAGTATATGAAAAGGGGCGCACGGCACACAGCACTTCTCCATCTATGCTTGACATGCCAGATACTGTGTATGCAGACCAGGAAGACACAAACTTTGTTCCTCCTGCGCATGCAGATATGGAGCATGATGTTGCAGAAAATAATGCACCATTGAGCTATACACAGGAAGACGCAGGCACTGCGCCCACTACCCTTCTATCCCGTAGGCTTCTACAGAGTGCACTAAGAAAAGCACGCAGAAACGATATAGTAAAGATAAAAGAAAACATGTGGGATAAAATCCAGCAGGGAGAAAAGAAAGTAAATGAAATGTATAATACTATCCCGGAGCAGAAGGTGTCTGTACAGTTCTATCTTGTATCTCTTCTGCACCTGGCAAATGAGAAAAATCTGAGAATCACCTCTACAACCACTGAGCCACTTCCAAATATTTCTGCACTGTCTCTGGATACGCCTTTGGTATAGTTGTGTGTAATAAGAAAATCATACTTCTAATTAGGATAACAATTAATAAATAGGCATAATATACTCCTTTGACTTCTGAAATGAAATTAATTTTATAATATTTTGTTTTCTTACGCATAACTACACAACTGCTTCTCTAAAACATGCATTTTTGCACATTCAGTTATATCTGTTTTATTTTGGCATGTGCACCTTAAACAGAGAATACAACAAGGAAGATAAACATATAAAGTATTTTAAGATATTTCAGTTCTCGCCCTATTAGCAAATTTATATTTATTTTTTGGATATGCAATTTATTTTAGGGCATTATACTGCGCATAATTTCATGGCAGATTATTTATTCTAAATATCTACTACTCATTAGTTAGATGTACTGTCTAAAGTGCGCTTAGTGGTGATATGATCTTAAATAAAATTTCCCTTTATGCTGTAATATTTCAGAAATTATGAGATAGACAGGAGTATTGATGTATACCCCCTTTAAAATAATTGGTTGTTTATAGAAATCAAAAGGGTAAAAAGTTCTCATTGGCTAAATAAATCACCAACTTAAATATAAATACAGTGCGATTCTAGGCAAATATAATGAAGTTCACAAAAGTATTAGTATTAACAATTGCATTCTTAGCTGTTTTCAACATTCACCAAGTAAAAGCAGGATGCTGCTGTGGTAGCTGTTGTTGCAAAAACTCCGAAGACCCTGCAATTGGCAGATGCAATGAGGATTCTAGCCGAAAGTCCCGCTCTAAAGATTGCAACTGCTGTGAATAACTTGATATGCTTCTAGAATAAAGCAAAAGTATTCAATTTAGAGTCTAAATAATATTTATTGTTTTTTTATATAATTCAGACTGTTTAAAATCGGAATTGAGGTAACACAATGCATGCATCAACTTTTATATTCTCTATATTTACGATATCTATTAACTCATGGCGTGTTTTCTTTAATTACACATAAATATGCGACTAAATATATAACTAGGGATGAATTTTTACAGTATTTTATGCCAACTAGAATAATCTAAAAATACTTGAGAAAATTAAATTACGCCCCACCAAGTTAATTTTTTAGTTAGTGGAACTTTTTTGCCAAAACTAACAACATTTTCCTTAAATACAAAACACACTTTTAGCTTATAAAATTAAGCTATATTACTTAAACCCGTATAAAAGAAAATCTCCTTTTTATTTGGATATACGAGACAACATGCCCAATTATCTAAACTTTGGGCTGTATTAAAATATCCCGAAAATAAGTGCCTTCACGTGAGTTTCAAAGGAAATACTGGACATATTTTGCATTATATTAGCATTCACAGCTTTATATGCACTTTTTTAATGTAAGTCTGGCTGATTATAGACAATTTTTTCTAAAAACACGCGTATTTACATGCAAATATTTTTTTAACTCCTATGCGTACAATAAAGCGATGCATAGCGATTTACCCGCCGATGCTTGATATATTTGTGAACATAGAAGAAAGTTTTCTTTTGGAGAATGGAGTGGCTTTAGATGCAATAGTAAGCTATTCAGAAAAAGAGCACCATACGATACATGATTATGTTATGAAATCCATAAAAACCAAAAACAACTCGTTCACATTTAGAGCAGGGGGTGCCACGTTCAACACACAGAAAATTCTTTCTAACTGGCTGCAGTGCTACTTTTTCGGAATTATTGGGTGCGATGCATACGGTGAGATAATAGAAGAGAAAATGCAGAACACCAAAGTAAACATATATCTCGACAAAAGAGACAAATTTTCCACAAGCTGGGCATATGTGTTCATTAACAACGACAAACGGGCAAACATTGCACTGCAGGACAGCTCGGTATGCTATTCTGACAAGGCAAAGGCAGAAATAGAGCGGCTAGTAGACGGAAACACTGTATTTTACTTTGTTTCTTTTATGTTTGTTCTTCCTAACATAGTGAAAGACTACATGGCAGTGCACATTAACAAGGAAAAAATTGGATTCTGTGCAATTATTAACCTCTCTTCACAGGAGATGGTAAGTCTGTTCCGAAGCGAAATACTCGAAATGATACGCTTGTCCGACTTTATTATAGGAAACAAGTCAGAGTATTATGAGCTTTCTAAAACAGACAATGAAGAGTCTCTCATTGAGTGGCTAGACACACTCAATGTTGCATATGCAATTACCGATGGATCGGAGGATGTTATTGGAAAAATTCCTAACGGCCCTCTTAGACGAGTGTCACCCAAGCCGGTCTCACACAATGCCTTTACAAATGGCGCTGGAGACTCCTTTGCTGCAGGTTTTATTGGGGCACTAAAAAACAAGGAATACAAAGAGATAGTGGATATACTTCCTTTGCTGCAGAATGGTGTGGATGCATCTTACCAGCACATAACCAGCCGAGGAAGCGCATAGACAATGCTTTCCACCATCTGCAGTGGCTTCTGCTCTATTAAACGTATTACTTCTACACTAAAGTAAAAGAAATAAAAGCAGATTAAACTACAGCTGCTTCTATTTTTACATATATCAAATATGACTGTTTATACTTTATTCATAACTCCTGCCTAAAATTGCAAGGAAGTATTTATATTTAAACAAACTTAATAGTGCCCGATTTAGATCAAACAAGGATATATCTTTGTTTATTTAAAATTAATTTAGATCCCTCCTAAGTGCGCCCTACACACTGTTATATCTCTTTTATTTCCTTATGATTTTGGTATTTGCAGTTGTATTTTAATGTAAACCCTTCAGAGTTAAATATTTTCAATTAATTGTATACACTTATTGATTCTATAGTTTTACTGAAGTAAATAAAGAGGTGCATTGGGTTATATTCAGGGTGCATGTAAATAATTATATTCAGACTGTATTTCGGGTTATATACAATATACAGCGAATAACAGCTTTAGTAAATGTAAGGCATAAGCTCACATTAAATATCTTAATAGAACAATTAAACAATTTTATACATACTCATTTAAACTATTCATGGCGCTTGCACGAGCGGCTCATGCACAAAAATAATAGAAACCTGCTCTTCTTTGCCACGCACTGCAAAATTCTCAGATTCGCACATTAGCCCATGAAAATATATCTATATAGTTATGAATGCATTCTTTCTCTGCGATTTAATACTGTTTATGCCAGTATATTCTCTAGTAAATTTATTGTTTAAACTCGTCTTTATATTTTCTGCTACTCCTGAAATTTCATCTGTTCTAATTATGCAGCTTCAAAATATGATTTGTCTAATTTAAACACATTCCTATACACTGCTCTAGCAGCTTTCTTTATTAGCAAGCTGATTATACATTAAACATTTAAATTACATTTTTGCACTACTGCATAATATGAGAAAAGATTTACAATTTTTTAATGTCAGTGACCGAAGCCGTTGCACGCATAGAATTAGCTGAAGAGTTTGAGTTTGATCCCTCGGCACTTTCCGTGATCGAGAGTGCGAGTATAAGCAGCGAAACAGAGTTTAAGCAGGTGTGTCTAGCACTTTTTAGAAACTACTGGGGGCTTCCAAAAATACAAAAGCAAGAAAAGTGGGCAGACTTTGTTCTCACTGCAATTGAAAAAAGAGCAGATAGAAACGAGTTTTTTGCACGCCTAATGGAGTGCATCAAGCAGGAGTGGAGACAGATTGATATTCGGTTGAAGCCCAAGTTTGTCAATCTTGTTATAAAGCTTATAGAGATACAGATAAAACACACAGACGCACAAATAGATAAATTTATTACCAAGGGACCAGATGCAGAATTTGACTGGCCAATCATGAAGGCAGTTATCAGAAGCAAAGAATCTCTATCCACTGCGGAAACAGAGTACCTGCTAGACTATCTTACAAAAAATGCAAATACATACTTTATGAACTTTTTCATCAAGCACGTTCTTCCTATACTGAAAAGAGACGGAGTAACAAAGGAAATCGCAGACAGAGCATATACGGAAGGAAGTAGCAAAACAACATCTGCAAAGATGAAGGAGCTGTTCTATTCGATACACGCATGTGCCCCCTAATATATTTCCCTGTAAAAGGCCTATATCAGACGTTGAGTGCTCTTAATCAGAGAGAATCCTCTATTTCTTTGATTTTCTGCAAAATGCGCTTTCTGTGAAGGGAGTACTCTCGAATTTCCTCATGTATTTCAGAGGCAAGTGATATGCCCTGCATGCTCAATAAATAGACCAGAAATTCAATATTTACATTGTCCCATATGCTTCTTTGGACATGTGACTCTAGCTTTCGTATAAGGAACTCTGCAGACTGCTCTTTATTTATTTCCTCCTTAAGCTTTGGAATGCTTCTAGGAAAAAGAACCGATGCTGTTGGAAGGGAAGAGGATGAAATGTTGTAGGTCACAATATCCCGCACGTTATCGCACTTTTTCTCCCAGCTTTCTGCAGTTTCTGCAATTGTCTCTGTCTCCCGGGGAAGGTGCCGCGGTGCGCGCTCAATATAGTATAAAAGAGTTCTCACGGCATCTGTGTCTTTATTGAACAGAGACCATCTTGTCCCATTCTGCTCTATAATTGCAAACACTTTACTTCCTACTATCTGTGGGTAGGATATAAGATCTTCTGTAATCTCTAGGGTATATCCAAGTGATCCGTCTGTTCCTTTTTTGCACGCAAACAGAAAATGGCCGTATATACTTACAATGTACTTTTTGGCAAATACAGTGCTGCTGTTAAGATTTTTCAGCTGATAGAACTCATTTGAGAATGCTGATGGGAATTGGCGAGACATGCCAAATGGGTTGCTTGGCTGAAGATGCAGAACTGGCCCTACCTCTGCTGCCTTTTTATGCATTTCTACCTTCTGCAGAGACGTGCTGTTTTCTAACTTTAAATGCCGATACAGTGCAAATCCATCGAAGTATGGGAATATAGGAAAGTAGTTCTCAAGTGAGCTAAGCACAAGGGATACTGAAAGCTCGGAAGAGACTGGAAAAACAACTTTGTTTTTTTCTGTTTTAAGAAACATTCGCGCATATGCATTTATGTATATCTTAAGAGAATACTCTGGCTTAGTCAAAATGTACTTGCAATTACTTTCTGGCTCTAGCTCGGAGTTAAGATGCAAAATCTCCTCAGAGCTATACGACCCACCCTTCATTTCTATTTTTAAAATCACATGTGTAGATATTCCAATATTATTTCGGGTAAAAAACGAACAAACCCGCTCCTTTTTAAAGCTCAAATACTTCCCAGTTTCACTACACCACACCATTAAACAAACAATACACATGTACACTAGTGTCTTTTTGATCAAATGGCGCAATTTTAGTGTTTTTGTTTGTTTGCCTGTTGCCAGATCTACCTTGCCGTCTTAAGACAACTTCAAAATTATTTCTCTTTATATCGAAGCACTTCAAATTATTCGGGGTATATTATAAGTTTTTTATGGAAAAGAAGAATTAAGTAGAAAACGCGCATTAACAACACATTCTTAAATATCCTAAAAACAGTTTCCTTTATTAAATCAGCTTCTTCTTCTTTAAAAAGTCTTTGAAGGAAATCGTTTGATATGCTAATATTCCAGCAAACGCAATGAATATAAGCAAGTTTATACAAAGGATGGAAACAACAATCTCGTTAACACTGTCAGAGAAAGCTGCAGTCTCTCGTTGTCTATACGAGGTCTGGAGAGACAGTTCGTATAAAAGCTTCTCGAACTTTGTCATTTCTGTCAGCGCTGGGTCAATTACTTCATACTTTGCTATGTTTTTGTTGAATGTGTTATACTGCGATGTAAACTCATACTCTACTTTTACGCTTTTCTCTGGAACCTCCTCCATCTCCTCTAGTTTTATGATGTATGTCTGCCCTGTCGTGGTGTTGAATGAGAAGTGGACTTCTTCGTTGGGTTTGAGGTTGTCCTTTGTGAACACTCTTTTCATGTCTTCTGAGTAAATTGTTGCACTAATTGTTCCCTTAGTTGGCGTTATAAGCTTGAAAAGCCCCTTACATATCTGGTTGTCTATCACTCCCCTCTGGATTGAGAAAGGCACAGAAATGTCACGGATGTTTAGAAACATTCTAGAGTGAACAAGTCCTGCAAAGAGAAGCACAATGTTTATGAATTTCATTTTCAAACTAAAAAATCTAAAGAATATGAAAGCCAAAAGCTCAAAACAACATAACTCAGATGAGCCGATCATGGAAAAAAGCACTCAGTGGGATGCTCTGGTTAGTGTTCCCTGCGTGCGCCGGTACATTAAGTCTTTAAGCATTTGGAGCTTTCTGAACAACTACGAGATAAATCTTTCAAAAAAGAAGTATCTTGTTCTAGGCCTTGAGGGAGTTATTCTTTGCTCCTCAATCACACCACCAAAGAACAGGGTAGACCACATAGTGCAGTATAAAATAAACAATTCTGTGTGCTCACACTTTGTGGTGTTTCGGCCCATGCTGGAGAACTTTCTTCAGATGGTCTCTGAGTGGTACACAATTATTCTGTATACAACAAAGGAAAAGGAATTTGCTGATGGTGTGGCAGACTACTTAGAAAGAGGAGGGCCTATATTTGAGAAGAGATTGTATAGAAATGACTGCGACTATGCAGAGGGCCAACTATTGCTAGACCTGGACAAAGTGTCAACCGATCTTTCGTGTGTAGTTGTACTGGACTACAGATTTGGCCCCCATACAAACACGCTTCCAATTGAAAGATTCATCGGCGGCATGAAAGACCGAAATCTTCTGTCAAGTGCTCTTATTCTTGATAGCCTTCGATTCTGCTCTGACGTTCGAAGTATTTTAGAGCTGGCACACCTATAAATAGATCTTATTATGCGCACTCACAAACAATTTTATGGCCCATTATTAACAGATACATATTAAACAAACTTAAACCAGAGCTATTTTTCATAATAAAGTATAATATATACGTTTGTATATCCCAAATATCTTATTTTATGTCGTGTTTATTGTAACTGACCGTTTTCTGCCCACCATCTCATTTCTTTCTATTTCTACCAAACTGTTCTCTGCTTAATTGACTCTTTAGTATCCAAGGCTGCTTCTATGATCTATTAAATTTATAAATTATTTCATGCGGTTTAAAAATATAAACTGTTCACACATAGCATATTTAAAAAGGATTTGCATTTAATTAAATATTCATTTATGAAGACTTTATAAAATTAAAATAAATTCGGGTTATATAGAAGTACAAAAACACAAAGATCATAAGAAAGCACTAAAAACAAGAGAATAAAACACCCTACTCAATTAAGCACACACAACTCTACACCAGCAACCATATACCACGGAATTCACACAGATCATCCAAATATAGTGAATATATCTAGACAGTATGTAAGAAAGACTGTAAAGCATATACTAACATTAGCGCTATTTTCCGAAATTGCTATACCTTTTCATTTTTATTATATTTTAACTTCAAGTTATATTAGGCACTGTTTTATATTTTCGGGTTATATACCGAACAAACAGCATACTAAGCCAGACCTTCTGATATTTTCCTGGTTATACCAAGAAGCAGAATTAAACAAATAGAAAGGACAGTAGCATAGCCCAAAATTTAGATACAAGATATAATCGGCTCTTGGCAAGTGCACTTCATTCTGTATATAATTATATCATGATTTAAAAATTTTTAATGGTATTCTCAGTGCAGGAAGAAATAAACGACATACTGAAGCGAATTGGTTTTAAAGAAAAGACACCAATTCAGAAGAAGCTGCTGCCTTTCACAGAGAAAAAAGACATAATTGGCCTTTCAGAGACGGGAACGGGGAAAACTGCGTGCTTTGTTATACCCCTCATAGAGTCACTTGCAGAAGACCCATATGGCGTACACTCTCTTATACTAACACCAACTAGAGAGCTGGCTGTTCAGACAAAGGAGAAGGTAGATACCATGGGAAGCTATTTTGGAATAACATGCGAAATAATACACGGGGGAATGGATGTACACAAGCAGGCCGCAAGGCTTCAAAAGAAACCGCACATTGTTATAGCCACGCCAGGGCGGCTGGCTGCTATGTTCTGTAGTGAAGACAATGTGAGTGTGTTCAAGAGAATAAAGAAAATAGCATTGGACGAGGCAGATCTTCTTCTAAACAGCGACCAGTCACCGGCCATTTATACAATACTTAGTGAGCTTTTAAAGCGAACACCAAAAGCACAGCTGCTTCTATTCTCAGCAACTGACATAGTGCCAAAAATAGCAATTAAAGTGCACGAGCAAGGCAGGCAGTACCAGAAAGACTCGGAAAGCGCGTTTGCTGCAGATGAACAGCTATGCAGTGAGAAAGAAGGCCGGCAGGAGAAAGAAAACAATGTAAATACCGAGGGTGCAGTAGTTTTAGAGAAAGACTCACAAAAAGACGCATGTGTTAATGGAGAGAAGAAAGAAAAAGAAGCTCATCCTGGAGTATCCATGAGTGAAGACGAAATAGTTGAAAAAACTATATGTCCAGAATTATGGAAGCTTATTCTTGCACGGGACATCAGGACTGTTGACACGCGGCAGAGCCCAATACCTAAAACCATTACGCAGGAATATGCTCTTGTTCACCGGCAGTCTAAAGATGCGCATCTGGCAACTCTTCTACTTGAAGAGTACAAAGACTCAAAGGTCATTGTATTTATGAACCGAGCAGACAACTGTGCAATTCTTTCAGAGGTGCTGCAGGAGCTCGGAATAAATGCAGTGGGTCTGAGCAGGTGCACAGACAACAAAACACGGCACACCTCCTTTTTTAGATTTAGGTCAGGCCTAGCGCGAGTTCTCTTGACAACTGATGTGCTTTCAAGAGGGCTGGATGTAAAGGATGTTGGCTGTGTTATAAATTATGACCTACCAAATTACTACACAGACTACATCCACAGAATAGGAAGAACAGGAAGAATCCAGCAAAAGGGGCGCGCGCTTTCTTTTGTTACTGCAGCAGATATGGCAATTCTTAGAAACATACAGGCAAAGGCATCCACAGAAATAGCAGAGAAAGAGCTTAGGCCCTTCACGACTGCTCGACTAATGAACAAGATCACCACGCATAGAGAGTTTATTATGTCTAGAATAGAAAAGACCATTTTAAAATCTAAAAGATAGATAGAGGGCCTCTATATAGAAGCATTCTCTATCTACTGATAATATTAATTAAATACATATAAAGTAGTGCATTATTAAAAATCTGTTTGTATTTACCAGCACATTCAAATATTTATACATATTTGGAACATACAGGCAGAAAACCCTGCGTTCTAAATATAAAGTTAAAGAAGCATTAAATTTAAAGACATTTTTTTACTGGTGGAATGTATTCTTCTATGATAATTAAATGTGTAATAAGTTCTAAAATATGTGCATCTATAGGCAGTGGTACTTATTCCTAAAACTAAAATTCTTTTTATGAATATAAAAGTCAAAGAAAAGAGAGAAAAGCTTGAGCAAGTTGCAAAAAGAAGGTTTTTCTATACGCAAAGCTTTGAGTCATATGGTGGAGTCTCTGGGTTTTTTGATTTTGGGCCAAATATGTGTGCTTTACAAAACAACTTTTTATCTATTTGGAGAAACCATTTTGTTCTAACGGAAAACATGCTAGAGGTAGACACGGCAATCATTACACCATTTGAGGTTCTAAAGTCGAGTGGGCACGTTGAAAAGTTTACTGACCTGATGTGCGCTGACTCTGTGACAGGTGAAGTCTATCGAGCAGACCATTTAGTAAGAGACTATCTTCTAAGAGAGGCAGAGAATAAGGATGAGAGGGAGAAGCAGGAGTTTATAAGCAAGGCAAATATGATTGACTCATTTGGAAAGGAAGAGCTACAGGGCCTTATTGACAAGTATGGGATAAAGAGCGACAATAAGAATGCTCTGACAAAAATTGCCCCATTTAATCTGATGTTCAACACGATTGTTGGGCCATGTGGAAAGTCACAGAGCTTTTTGCGGCCAGAAACTGCCCAGGGCCAGTTCTTGAACTTTAAAAGACTGCTGGAAAACAATGGAGATAAGATGCCATTTGCAAGTGCAACGGTAGGAAAGGCGTTTAGAAATGAGATAAGCCCACGGACCGGGCTTTTTAGAGTGAGAGAGTTCTTAATGGCAGAGATTGAGCACTTTGTGCACCCAGAAGAAAAATCACATCCAAAGTTTGCTAAGTACTCTAGTATAGAGCTTCCTCTTCTTTTTAGAGAAAAAGACGCAGAGAGCGAAGACCAGGCAATACATACAATGTCTATGGATGCAGCTGTAAAAAAGGGAATAGTCAACAATGAGACTCTTGGGTATTTTATTATCAGAGTATATCAGTTCTTAGTTAAGATTGGCATACCAGAAAGTGCTATTAGGATTAGACAGCATCTGCCAACTGAAATGGCACACTATGCAACCGACTGCTGGGATGTGGAGATTGATACTGCGTTTGGGTGGATTGAATGTGTTGGCATTGCAGACAGGGCATGCTACGACCTTAGCGTGCACAGCAAGAAAACAGGAGACAAATTAGTTGCCCGAAGAAGGCTAACCACACCAACCACAGAAAAGAAAACAGTTGCAGTGGTTAACAAGAAAGAGCTAGGATCAAAGTTCAGATCGCAGGCACAAAAGGCGATACAAGCATTAGAAGCTCTGACTGAGGATGAAATAGAACAAAAGAAGATATCAGAGAATGAAATAGAGATTGAGCTGCTTGGGGAAAAGATAGTAACCCAGATAGAGAAATTAGAAATCGTTAAGCATATTGAAGAGTACACCCCTAGTGTGATAGAGCCGTCTTTTGGAATAGGAAGAATCCTTTATGCCCTTCTGTGGCACTCATTCTGGATACGTGAAGACGACGAGCAGAAGTCTCTTTTTAGCTTTACTCCGGGCATGGCCCCTATAAAGTGCATTATTCTACCACTGCAGGAGGACGAAAGATTTACTGAGATTATTACATCACTCAAGGACACTATAGTTGAATCAGGAATTAGTTGTAATCTAGATGAGAGCAAGGCATCCATTGGAAGAAGATATTCTCGGGCAGATGAGATTGGCATTCCCTTCTGTATAACAGTTGATTTTGATACGTTAGAAGACAAAATGGTCACTCTTAGAGAAAGAGATAGCACGTTACAGATCCGTATTGCTATTTCTGACATTCCATCCACACTTACCAAGCTCGTTAAAGAAGAGATTTCTTTTGACAGTTTACAAAAAGAGAAATAAAGAGCAATAAACTTTAATATCTTGGGTTATGTTTATTTATTTTAAATTTAGATTGGAATAGGCTATTTCAATGGTTATTCAAGCATTCAAGTATTTTTAGATCATACAGGTATATTATTTATTCGGGTTATCTTTCTATGCATTCTTATTATTGTTTAGAACTGTATTTTATATACCGTTATAGTAGTTGTGCTTCGAACTAGGACATCTATCACATAAATAATATTTCGTGTTGTGTAACATACAAATAGCTAGCGACTCTTCATTTTGCATATGTGCATTCTATGTATAGATGAAATAGCTAAAAGAATAGCACATTCTTATTTGGAATATCTTCTTTCAGATTTAAGCCCCATCCCAATCATAAAATACTTTGCCCCATCTACATAAATAATAAAGTTGTACATTGCCTTTGGAAACACCTTTACACTGCCGCCATACGCAATTGCCAGGGTATTCTTTGTTTCATTTACTAATACGCCCCTTTTAAGCGAACTTGCATCTAGTATGTTTTGTTTGTGCTTTATTGGCGATATGTGCACACCAATCAGCTCCATTTTGTAGAGGACGCTTATTATTGCCACGCTCTTATTTTCTGTCTTTAACTGTTTAATATACTCTGTAAAAAGCTGGTGCAGCTCTTCTGCCGACTCATCTGTTATGTGATCATATGGAAATTTTGGCTCTTTAGGTGTAGGGCATCTACTTTTATGTAGGTATGGTGTGTTTCCCAGCCATATGTGAAGAGATTCTCCGATTGTCTCATCTTTTTTCGATTTTTGCTTAGATAGAAAGTGCGTTTCGGCATTGAACATATGAGAAAATAAAAGTGTTTAGAAATTCATTTATTCAAATTTTACATACACAGTACACCATAGGCATATTCTAAAAAGCAGACTTGGCTGTTGTAGTCAAGACTGCAGACTGCCCATCTAAGAGAAGAGAACAGTGCTTTTAGACTCATATAGCAGTACTGGTTGTCATTGTAGCACTCGGCTGCCCCTCCTTGGTTCTGGCAGCGAAGTAACTGGAATGCGTATTTGCAGAGAAGAATCATCTTTCTTTTAAGGGCTCTGATGGCTGCCTTTTTAGATGGGCTCTTCTTTGCAATAAGGATCTTCTTCCACAGGGCAGCGAAGAAACTTGATATGTCTAGTTGGCTATTCATGTCTACACATGGGATGTTGCATGGATCTATGTTACACTGGTTGACTGGTGGGCACACGGGCCTGCATGGGTTTACTGGAGGACATACTTGTTCGCATGGATTTACAGGTGGGCACACTGGAAGACAATTTATGTTTGGGTATACATTCTGCCCAAAGCCTGGATCTATATAGAATGCGTTCATTGCAGATTCTGTGTCAGAAGAATTGTCTTCTTTGGTTGTGCTTGCGGCGCATAGCGCAAACACGCCCGCTATTGTGATGAATAGTTGTTTGTAGAATCTTTTAAATTGCATATTAATTACCTAATATTACAGGATATATATACCTACTGCATTGGGGCTAGAACAGGGCTATTGATTAAATTAAATGCAATTAATCCAAAAACTGCAAGAAAATTAAACCTTGCATAGAAAGAAAATATTTCAGGTTAGATTTGTTCTAAGATTTTCTACTTACTAGAATTTTCGGGTAGTCGGCGTATTCTAAGGAAGCTTCTTGCTTTTCGGGTCTTTTCGGGCGCATTGGGTTGAATAAAGCATAAACAAATAATTTAGCACCTAGAAAAATCCTGATAGAACAATGAAGAACCATGCATTACTTAGTCAAATAACGTGTACTATTTGTTTAATGCAAATGGCAAGCTCTATGTACTCCCAGATTATTTAAAGCTGTTTTGTAGTAGAATTTTTAACAATTTGTATATTTCTTCTCAAATATGAAATTCACCTAAAATACGCTAAAAATAAAAGAAATGAATAATTCTTTTTAGTTTGCATAGTCATAAAATGCAACAGAGACAAGCAAGTCTTAATTAAATCTAAAGGCAAACTAGATAGGTATTTATTTATTAATGTTTGTACGTGGAAACTACTTCAGCACATGCCATGAATTCCGATTATATTTCAGGATATGGAAATTCAATCAGTTAATTAAGCAATTAAAAATACTATAAAGAGTGAATAATACAGTTTCCTTGTCTGCCCATCTAAAACATATGTATTTTTCACAGTAAATCGTTTTTTTCTCCCTACACAGTTTCTAATGCTTTCTTTATGGTTAGCAGTAAAATATTTAAAAGAATGCACCACACAGAAGTTCGTATAAATTCAATACTTAAAAGTATTCCCATAGTTTTGACTCTGCGAGAATTATATGTTCTCTCCTGAATGCTTTCCATCACAGGATTTCTTGTTTTTATTTTTAAGATCACTTTGTAGCACATAAAAAACAGAGCAGTTGAGATACAAATTGCAATCTTATATATAGAAATAAGAAAGATGTATTTTTTAATTACTTGCATAGCGGTTCTTTTATAATAACTATTTGAAAGAGCGCGCATGTGTGCTTCTTTCTCTTTTTTTGCCGCCATTGAATTTGGGCTGTTTACATGTTTTGCTAGGCTATGCAGAGTAAATTTTGATGTGTTTTTAATAATTGCCCAAAAATAGTAGCTTATATAAATAAAAATGGCATAATTTACAGAAAAACCAACAATGCTTTGGTATATAAGCATGCGCCGGCGAGACACGTATCCAAACACCGAGTTTATAATCAAGATTCCAGCTACATCATAAGTAGAGCCTAGAACTATATCTATCCGTTTCAAAATGTATTTGTCAAGATGAAGTGCCCACACACTTCCTAATATAAACACAAGATGTGTGATTAGAATGAGATAGTTAGAGATTTCTCTGGCTCCCGCCTGCAGTAGTATGCCTCCTATATATATGCACGTTACAAGGCTAAGAAAAAAGTCTAAAGTTTGTATATATATGGGTATACTGCTATAACATATTCCATCATAGCACTCTCCAGATATTCTCCGAAAAGAGTCCATTGTCAACGCCCGAACACAGTACATAGAGAAAATAAGGAGAAATGAGATGTAGAGAGGCCTTGCGTTATAACTTCTCACTAAAACTATCGCTCTTTGGGAGACAGCCATAGTATAATTCATACAGCGAAATAAGAGCTCTTTGATCCATTTATATATACACTTTCTTTCTTCTTCCACAGAAGCGCCAGTATAACCCGAAATAGACTCTGTTGTATGTGCATCTGGCTCTATTTCAGTGCCCGTGTATGCTAAAATAGAAGATTCTTTCGGAGTAACTTCTGTAAAAAGAGCATCTGTAGTCTGCACTGTAGAATTAGCATCAGCATTTTCACTTTGGTAATCCACAGAATCTGTTATACTATTTGGAATAGTTGATTTGTTGCCCTTCTTTCTTTTTTCTGTCTGCTGCGCATTCTCCTGATTTGTTTTATCTTGCAGAGGAGTTCTTCTTTGTTTATCTTCGCTATGCTTCTGCGAATATTTGGAAATATTCTTAGGGGTTTCTTGTTCTTTACCCTCACTAGTACAGGTTCCCAGAGCGGAAGTCTCTTTTTTTGATTTTGTGATGTTGTGTGAGTCTAAATTTCTATTTTCATTTGCAGCCATTCTTGTTTATTGTTTTTCGGCTATTTACATAGCATCCATCAGAATATCTTTAGGCTCTTTTGATTTTAGATGAAATGCATTAATTTTTGCATGTGCTACAGCCCATGGCAAGAAACCAAGAAGAAAAAAAAGAAAGCACACTAGCGGGCGGAAGCACTTCAGAAAAAAAAGAAAGCAAGCCAGAAAGAATTCTGCCATATTCTGTAAAGGATTTTATCCCGTCTAAATATGGGGCGCCTCTTCTTAAGGAGCTGGAAGTCCCATTTAAAAAGAAGCACGGTGCACTGTTATCTCAGCACAAAGACAAAACTGCTCTGCATAAATACATGCGAGCTCTGGTAAAGGTGTACACCAGCTGGGCACAGTCTTCTCCCCTCTGTGGAAATAAAAGAGCAAGAATGTACACACTCTTAAAAGAAATCGAAGTGGCTACCAAGGCTCAGAAAGTGCCTATATCCACTGCCATACCGCAGAATACTGTACAACCAACTACAAGCAATAGAACAGCCAGTGACTCGCAAATAGCAGCAGGGCCAGACTCAGAGAGCATTGATACTCTTCTTGAGAACACCGCATACAACACACAGTCGTTCTCTATGCTGGGCACATCCCAAACAGAAACAGACACACTTCTGAATACAACACAGACTGATAATATATCTGACCTCCTAGACATTTCAGACGTGTCATCTGATGATATAGTGGTAGGCAGAAGACGATTTAAAAAAGACTAGGCATGTGATGTACACAATAATTAGCACCCACTTATTTTGTTTTTATTATAAAGCATTCGGATACTGTCCGAAAACATGTACACATTATAAAACATTTGGGTTATTTTTACACTGAAAGAGAAAATAAATATTGTTGAACCTATTTAATATTTTATTGCTACAGATCATTACAGCCCTGTGTATAGCTTGAAATAAAACACCCCATTTCAAATTATTTTTAGTCAACTTCTGTTATACATCTACTCAGTGATAGATAATGTGCTTGTATATTATGTTTATACCTGCTGCTTTTAATAAAAATTCTTTTCTGGCATGCATGCTCTGAAATATAACTGAGATAAAGGCAACACAAGATATTAATATGAGTTGTGTTTATGCTGCAATGGCTGGGCAAACAGTGCACTGTTTAAGACAAATATCCCTTAATTAAGATACTTTTCTAAGAAGAACGAAAATATTTCGGATACTTTTTCTATCGGCGGTGGAGTAGCCCGTATTGAGCTGAGGAAGTCTATTTCTGCCTGCCTGGATATTTTAAGAGGAACTTGTGTGGTTCTCCTTTTTTCCTCCAAGACTTTATTAACAACCTCCTTGACATTCTGTAAATATTTTGTGTTTAAAGGCGCACCCATTAGTTTCTTAGAAGATGTCCTTGGCTTAACTACATTGTGCAAAAGGCACCATACTCTTTCAAGCGCAGAGTCATTGCACATCTTAATATTGGCATCGTCTGCTATAAAGCAAGGAGCATCCCATTTGTCTACACGCCGCGGTATTTCAAATATCCGGGAAACTACAGAAAACTCTTCTGTTTTGCCTGTTTTTGTACTTATATCTGCTGCTGTCCCGCTCACGCCAAGGATTCCTTCAATCTCCTCTACAGAAATCTCTCCTCCTTCATTGTATCCAGCACTGCAGTATATATGCGCAGTGTCTATCCCCATATTTTTCGCTGTTGATGCAATCTCATACCGAAGCCCCTTTATGTGGAGTGGTGCATATATTGCCACTAAAACTCTTTTACTAAGCTTATTCTGGATAATTGACCGCATTTTGGCAGTTTCCTCCTTTGCATTCACGCCCACAGAGTTTTGAAGAACCACTAAAACAGAATCTATTGTAGACAAGGCCTCTCCAGACACGTCCACTGGGTCCCCGCCTGTTTTTTCCATAGTATATTTCCTAGCGAGCTGTGCCAGAATATTGCAGAATAAATCCTTCTTCTCTATAGACGGAAGGCCAGAGAGTATAAACAAGGGCATATAATTTAGTGTATAGCAGATTTTTTAAATAGTAAAACATGTGGCTCTGGGTTGTGCCGCATATAATGCCTCCATCCCTTGCTCTGCGTAATGCCAAGGGCCCGCCATTCTGTCTCCTCCAACAGTCTGTCCCTAGGAAGCAGCTGTGCAAGTTCCTTGGGAAGGATAACGTGCCTGTACAGGTTGTTATTTATGTCTGCGTATGTTTCGCTGTAGTATATCTGCTCTGAGAGTGCTGCTATGTCAATTAGATCACTCGTCATGGATTTAAAAAAAGGATAAAATAAATGACAGAAGAGGGATTCGAACCCTCGCCCTCGGAAGGACTAGAACCTGAATCTAGCGTCTTAGACCACTCGACCATTCTGCCTCTATATTTATTCGCCAACAACCCGCAATCACAAATAGCGCCATGCCCATATAACGTATACATACTATATGCCCGAAATAAACGCTAAAATATGCACAAATAAACAGATGATGTAGAATTCAAATAAATAAGAAGTATTCAGTCCGCTAAGCCACTTTTCGGCGGTTTCACAATTAATCTATTCATATTGTATAAATTCTAACAGTGCGCTATTAAATAATTGAATGTGCTGAAAATCCTTCTAGTTTATTTAAGTTGCACGTGCAAGGTTTATTATACCCCAAAAATCTCATAAGTTAAGTCTGACACCAAATGGTAAGTACTCATATTATTTATTTCTTTGCTATGCTTCTTATCTTGTCTCTTTTAGTGAATCTCACAGATCCAGACTTAGCAGGGGCTTCTCCTGTGCTGCTCTCCATCTTGCTCTTTAAGTCGCTTAATGAAAGACCAACAAATGCTCTTACTGACTTGGCTACCTTTGGTACGGTTACGCTGGATGACTTGAATGCCACTGCCTTCTTTCTAATGATTCTTGAGGCAAGTGTCCAGCCAATCTTCTTTGGGTTCATTCCCATCTGTAAGTGGCTTCTGCACTTTTTCTTTGAGAGCAAAAAGGTTGCTCCGTTTGGGCGTACCAATATTCTTCCTTTTCCTCTGTGGATGGCGTGTCCACTAAAACTGCAAACTCCGAATTTCATTCTGGGGTAGTAAAAGAAAATAAAATAAATTGCTATTTTCAAATATTCGCTGGGGCTGTAATATAGACACAACAGATTTTTTTGTTCTGAATTTCCTAGCATATAGTTGTCACAGACAGTGAAGCCCAGACCATTCCCCTCCTATTTTAAACTGTGCATGATTGTGTGATATAACACCACAAATATGAATGTCAAAATATTTCCGTTGAATTTGCCATAATTTTGAGTAGAGTGAAAATTTGGGGGTATTTTATTACTGTCTTATTTCTTTTGTAGTTCCTCTGGAATTATACCATGGTTCTGCCTTCTAAGCTCTTTCTTTGCTTCTGCCTTTATATGGTTGTATCTATTCTTCATGGCCTTCTTGATCTTTCTGGGGACTATCTGGTGCCTCTTTGTATCTTCTATCTGCATTACATCTCTGTACTTGTTTTTTACAACATTTCCAAGTGCTCTTGAGTCTTCTTCCGCTCGTGTGCATATTTTGGTGCTGGAATTTGGGTCTAATTTCCATATTCGTATGTTTGTATCAACACTCCCTGAAAGAATGTATGCATTGTCACTTGTGCAGCAGATGGCATTTACACCCTGCATTCTCCGGTTGTGGTAGAGTGCTTCTTGTCTGTGCGTTACATCGTTGGTGAATATTCTGACTGTTCTATCTGTTGAACCAGTTACTATTCTTGTTCCATTCGCTGAATGCTCAATATCTGTTATCGCAGTGGTGTGCCCACGGAGCGTCCTTGAAGGAGGCGTAATGTACGTTGAACTATTTCCTGTGTAGTACGTATTGTACATGTATATCTCTCCGTTGTTTGTTCCAGCAGCTATTGTCTCCGGTGACATAGGATCAATTGACATTGCGTTTATCTCAGCCTTTGCTACGATTTCAATTTCACTCTTTCCTGTTCTGTTGTCGTACCCTACAATCTTATTTCCTTCTATCGCATATACCAGAGGCATGTCGTTCTTGCTTATGTACAGCCTTTTGGCCTGCCTTTCTCCTTTATAGCTGGCAACAGCTTTTATTCTGTTTTTGTCAAATATCTCAATTCCATCTACAGTGGATGCATAGAACTGCGTGCCTCCTGCGCCGGCGATGTCTAACACACCCGACCCAGCAATAAACTCTGTCTCATCTGGTGATCCCAAGCTCTCCTGTACACCAGTGAGAACATCTGAATACTTCACATCTCGGTGAAATATATTTGAGCCGCTGCTGTACAGCAGAGCATCGTTCAGAAAGGATAGGGCAACCGGGGTATTTTGATTGAGAGAAATTGTCTCCATCTCCTCGCGCTTGCTCATGTTCCATACTTTCACAGTTCCATCATAGCTGGTGGATGCGTATAGCTCTCCCTGCATTGTAGACCTTACTATGCGGGTGACTCCCTCTGTGTGCCCGCCCAAACAGTCAATAAACGGCTTTCTAAAAATGTGATCTAATTTTACCTCCTTTACTGCTCTCATGTATTCTTTGTGTTTCTCGTTTTGAGTTAGCTCTTTGTCTGAAAAGACTCGTGCTTGGATGCCTCTTCTGCTTCCCCGGTCCAATGTGGCTATGCGGTGTATTCCCATGCGAATAAAAATTCTGCTAGAATGCCTCTATAAATGTGCAAGAAAATTCAGTTATATTGCACAGTGCAGTGCATACAATCTAAAATAGACATCACAGAGAAGTGCATAATTGCAGACTATGCAGATAAGAAATGCCTCTAAATCGTATTACTGCCTGTGAAATACACACTTAATAGAATAGTCAATACGCCAGGAAAAGAAATAGTTAAAATATGCACAGCACTATAAAACTGTAAACAGAACAGAGAATAATAAAAAGAAAGGCACGCCGAGAAAATGAAATTATAACTTTTATCGCATTTCAAGCCACATCTATGTCAGTTCAGAAGTATTTAAGATGACTTTCACGTTATTTTAGAGTAATTTAAATGAATTGAATGCAAAAGACTTTTTTACTGGGCTTGTATATGAAATATGCTCATTATTATAGAATGACAATTATTTTTGCGCTTTTCTGTTTTGATAACTAATTATTGGTATAAATAGACTGAACCACTGCCAAATGCATAAATATTAAGAAATGCGATAGATACAAGAATGTTTAGCAGTAAACCCCATGGATTGTACAAAGTTCCGCTTTCAATTATATGCATAGTTCATGGCATAATGATAATACACTGCATATATAACTGGAAAACCGATCATGTGCAGTTTGTTCCTTTAGTGATCTCTTGCATCTTCTTTATGCTGCTCGATATAAAGTGCTTCATGTGCGAAAGCCTTGAGTATCTTATATGTGTGTTTATGCTGCATATATTAAAAGTGCTTATTCTTCTTTTCTACTCATGCACGCGCACACCAATAGTGGCAATTCTATTTTGGAATAGCATGCTAAAGATTCTTTCATATGTGATTTTAATTTACTGCTACTCTCCTCTGTTTAGGCAAAATTTGTACTTTAAGTATACCTGGGGAGAGACAAGGCCCGCGTTTTTGTTTGAAGAGTCCTTTCTGCAGGCTTTTATAGAGATAAAGATCGGCTGTCTTATTTTCCATAAATTTTCGTGCTTTCTATACAAGCTAGAGCGCGGAGTGTGTGCGTTTTCTCTGTATAATATTATGAACCTTACCGCTCTTATCTCCATATATATCCACATGGGTTTTTACGCAAAGACATCAAACATGGCTGTATACTTCTGTATTTTTTCCTGGATAGGCTATATATTGTGCTATGAAATAGTTCCATTCACTGCTTATTTCTTTGATCCATGTGGAAGCTGCAATATAATGGTTAGCTTCTACAGAAATCTTCATATCCTTAATCTAATCGTTGTAGTTCTTATTCTTGTATACCGAATTTTTACAGCATATCTGAATAAAGATGCCCCTGCAAACATCGTCTCGTACTCTTTGCTTAGAAGAGCAATTGAGTAAAATGCAGTTTTATCTATTTGTAATACTATAGAAATAGTCAGAAAATTTTCCGCCTATTTATTGGCCTACTAGGTATTAAATAGCCCAAATTTCAAATAATTATTTTTATCCTATTTTATTCAGAAAATTCACTTGAATCACCTTATATATTATATGAATAGGCCGCTTTAAAATAAAAAAATATTCTATCTTATTTATTAATGCATGGCTTGCGCAAACACCATAGATAAATATACACCTTTTCATACATTTATTTAATGACTAAAAGTATGCATGAGCTATCTGTCGTGATTGTGTCACACTAAATGTAAATTGAGCTGCTCTTAGCATGCGCATTTAATTAGTGTTTCTTGGAGCATGCCAAACAATGTCTTGGAGAGCCAAGTCTAGTATTGTCTGACTACGCACAGTAAATGAGTAAAATATTGATGGAATGACTATGAAAACAATTGCAGACAGTGCTTGTGCTACAATGGCCCAGAATCGAATGGATCTTCCCATAATGGGATTACTCAGTCTAGATGTGAGCATTGGAAGACGGGTGCTTCTTATAGAAGCAAATATAAGCACGCCAATTATTATCAAAGAACTTAGCATAAACATACTAAGCCCAATGGATAAAGAAGTAGACGTTGATTTTGCACTTGTGAAAAAGTCTTCTCTATTTCCAATATTAAGATATTCTAAAGGATACATACCTAGCTTGAAATACATAAACGTTTGTATAATTCCTTTCCAGCATCCGAAAATTACAAATGTAAGCGAGTAGATTGCTCGGAATAGCCTGTAAAATGGAGCTCCATATCTTCTATTAATGATGTATGTGATGATTTCTGTTGGAATCTCAATAAATAGAATCATAAGGAATGTAAGAGTGCTTCTTAAGGTCTGTACGCACACATTTGATATTATTTCAATAGACTCTAGGAAAGTTTTTGTAATACTTTCTATAATAGACTCATAAAGCGTATGCCCGCACCTTACCTCTCCAACCAGGGATCCCAAAAAGAAAGACACTATTTGAACAAAAACTCCGTATAGATGCACACTAGCAATGATGCTTCCTATAATAGCAGCTCGTGTCAGATTGCTGGAATCTTTGCAGGCCTTTCTTAGAGCAAAGAAGGCATTTACTGCCCACTCAACTGTGCTGGAATTAATTAAAAAGGCAAGCCCGCTAAATGGCATTGTAATAAAAATAGCCCAAATTCCTAAAATAATAGGCATGTAGTGCTTTATCCTTATTCTTCCCTCTTCTTTTTCTTCCACTGCTGTGTCATATTCATCAAGCAGAAGGCTTTTCTGGCTATTAGTACCATCGGCATACTTTTTCCTCTCTAATTGATAGAGATCCTCAAAAGCAACTCCATTCTTTCTCTGGACTTGAACATATGGAGTATCTATATCAAGTGTCTCTGTTTCTATTGGAACATGGTACGCTATGATTTTTTTGCTTATTATGTATCCCGGAACAGAGAATGCCAGCCCAAGAAGTGCACTGACTATAAGTCGGTGATTAAGTGGCATGTTCTCTAAAAATAGGCTTAACCCAAACATTGAAAGCATAGACCCAATAGCACAGCAGGTAATTGTTACAAGTACGCCTATAGTATACTTAGTAAATAGAATTCTTCTAGAAACTAGTGACTGGCCTACAAATGCCCCAAATATTGTAAGAAGATATATACCACCCTGCACCAGGCCTAGCACTAGCAAAGAATGGTTTTCTTTTAATGCATCGGCTAAAATATCCAGTCGTATATTTTTTAGCAAAGCAGATATCTCTTCTGTATGTTTAGTAATCATAAACACCCAATACATAATGAGAGTAAAATTAGCAAATACAACAGCACAGAATAAACCAACTGTAAAAAGACCATTAAACAGTGTTTTTCCTTCGGCTTGATTATTGCGTACCGTGAATGTTCTATTATTTATGTGGTTCATAGATTCTTCTAGCGCATTTAAAGGAATGCTTTGTAACATCAATATATTGCAAATTTTTGCAATATTTATAATAATACTTTTTAAAAATATAATTCATAGATATATATGATACTAATAAATGTTCTTTATTGCTCTTCTGCAAATCTAAGTGAGACATCTTCAGTCTATTTTATCAGATGCACCTTTCTACTAAAAAGAAAATTTTCTACCTTTATTCTGAACTATAATAGGTGGAAGAGAATGAATTTCTAAGTAGTTATAACGGAATTAATTATTTAATTTTCTAATAAATTAAACCATAATTCAGTGCTTGTTTATAGAACACAAAAACTTCGGGTTACTTAAATTCTAATACACGGTGCTCGGATTTAGTGATTTGGTATATAACCCGAAATTTATTTAAATGAACTAGTCACTGCAGTTATATACACACGCTGGCTTAAAAATACTGATTTATACTTCTAATTGCATAATCCGAAAATACTAGCTGATATAATTTTATAGCTTTGATAAGTGCGTGTACTGTTCGTAGCATCTCAATGTATGTTAATGCCTTGGCTAGATTTCTATCTCTGCGTCCTCAATATCTGGCAGATCCTCAATGCTTGCATTCTGTGATTCTGCAAATCTGTGCACTGCCCCGTATAAATCATCTGATATTTCTATAACACCGGGCATTGCAGTTTCTCTGAAAGAGGATCCAGCTTGGATCTCTGCTGTAACTTTAGACCAATTCAGTTCTTTGTCTACTTTGACTCTTATTGTTCTTCTTTTATACCCCAACTGTATTGCCTTTTTAAGAATGTCTGACAACTGTATTTTCATTGGTTTGGCGCTTGGCACATAGTTTACTTTTCTTAGAATGCTTTCAGCTTCAGCATGTGTTAGAGTCTCCCCGCTTTCTTTTCGCATTCGGTGGACAATCCCCTCTGCAATTTCTTTTTTAGCACTCTCTTGCTCGTAGACACGCGTGGCGCTGTCCTTCCTTTCTGTGCCATGCTTAAGTATTGTTTCAAGTGCAGCTGTGTGCACTCGACCAAACTCCTCCTGCACGCTCTTTTTGCTTGCAAGCTTGCCTTTGCTTATATCTGAAAAGATGCTTTCAGTACACAAAACATCATCTAAAGATGCGGTCTGCCTTCTATACTCATAGAGTTTCTTTGGGTGAGCAGCCACCTCGTAATTACCATGCTTTCCTTTATACACCACAACAACCACATCCTGCAGCTTTTTAATGTTTTCCGGCGTGAATATCATAATGAAAAAAACCGCACAGCATTCTATTTATGCATAGATAGAAAAGTACAAGAACATATAGCATTAAAATCAGCACGTATACTCTCTAAAAATCTGAAAAGCACTATATTACCGTATAGAGAATATAAATTAATCGATCAGAAGAGGCACTAACAAAATAGTTGGGAAAATCATTAAATGCAAGTGTTTGCACTACAAAAATAACAATAGAAGATAGCGAAAATCATATTTATTTCTTGAGAACGGATGCGAGCTCGGGCATGTCGTACTCTGCAGCGGCTGCAAGGGCCATGATGTTTCTTGCTCCAATCTGGAGCTCCTGGGAGACTGTAGACTCTGTTACGTAGCCTGCTCCAAGGGCAAGTGCAGCTAATGTGCTGACTGCCTCCTTTACCATTGTCTCAACAGACTCTGGGGTTATCTTCAGATACTCGCAGTCGAAGAACTTTCCGTCAGAGTATGCGTAGAGCACCTTCATTTTGTAGATGAAAGGAGTGACTCCCAGAAGAGAAAGAAGTGCTGCCTCTGAGTGACCTACTCTCTTTCCTTCGTAAAGGGCCTGGCACTTTGATAAAATCTCAATCTTTCCCTTTGTAATTTTGGTGGCAATTCCAAGAGCCTGGAAGAACCCAGTCTTTTCTGGGGTTAAGCTGGTTGCAATTGGCTCAATCCATACGTCGCACTGGGATAAGTCTCCTGGCTTGGCAACTGCATGCACTTTGTTGGCTTCAAAGATGTCCTCAATGTCGCTCAGAGATCCATTGGTGAAAACTATTCCGACATTGTTCTTGATGACGTTCTCTACATCCTTCAGCTCTGGAACATTCTCGGATATCTTCTTCAGAGCGGTCTTAATGGTGGTGTTCTTTCCCATTAAAAACTCTCCCTTTCCTCTCAGGCCCTGTCTAATGGTCTGGCACTGGTTGGATGAGATGTTTGTCATGTCTACAATCATGAACTTCTTGTATGTAGTGAAGAAGTCCTGGGTTCTTTCGAAGACCAGATTCTTTCTGTTGGTTTTTATTAATTGTTTCTGTTGTTGTTTCACTTGCAGCATTGATGTTGTTGAAATGTCATGGGCATAAAAATAAAATATTTTTATGCATTCTATAACTGGAAATGCTCAGCCTGTTTTAACTTCTATACAAGATATTTTATTTGAATACACACAGCCACTTAAACTCCGCCATAGATAGGCCAGCCCATAACTATACTGATTTTATTTATACTTCTTCTCTTTCTACTGCTGTATTAGAAGATTGCACTCACAAAAAGCATTCTGGTATGCTTGTGCTATGTTTCGCAGAGCACTTGTTAAATTCTTACTTTAGTAGCCTTTATATTGGAAATTGGCGTATCGAGTCTTTATATGACTATTTATGATTCTTTTGCAGATTTTTCTCTATTTCTTTCATCTGTGTGATTTTCTAATTACAGCAGACTTATTCTATGAGATATATATATTTATTTATTTCAAACATAAACACAAATGGATCCTCCAGTAGCCAGCATAAACACAGAAAGATTTACGACGTACTGGGAAGTAATTCAAGGAGAGGCGAACAAACTGGCAAGTGGAGTGAAATGCAGTGGCATGAAGATATACTCGTCTATATACCACATTGTGTGTGGCGGGGACGTATCATACGCCGTGCGCCTTCACTGGTGCATCGGAAAGTTCTTCTTTGCATTCTGTGTCAAGCTAAGAGAAAAAATACAGGGAGAAGATTGGGTGAAAGAGTACGCCGCTGCATTCAATATATACGAAAACACCGTAGAAACAATAGATCTTCTATCTCTCCACTTAAATGAAGCTATTCTGGAAAACAAAGAGTGCAAAAATGTGAAAGACCTTGGGTATATTATCTGGGAAAGGTGCATTCTTAGACAGAGGTATGAAGGAAACCTCCCCGCTTTATCTGAGTCGCTTCCAAAAAGAAGAAAGTACGCCGAGGTGTGCCTTAGATCTCTTAGTAAAATTATTACCAACTCCGAGAACCGATTTGAGTACTACAAGAACAACTATGAGGCAGGGCTTTTTTCCCTTATCATAGAAGAGTTTAAGTACGCAGTCAACATTCAAGGTGAGATAAAACTAGCCAGCTATCTTTTAAAGTGCAGCAATTGCATTAAAGACAGCATAAAGACATACACACCGCTTTTACTTCCTATTTCTTTACCTGCATTAGAAGAAGCATTGGAAAAGGTTATTTTCTCAAAGCATCCACACGCTGTAAAAGAGGAGATGCTACGAATTCTTATGAAAAAAGACAAACAGGAGATAAAAGACCTATGCCTGTCTGCGCGCCTATTAAGTAAAAAGGTTTTCCCTGCATTTCTTGAGTGTATAAAAGAGTTTATCAATAATACGTGGACCACTGAAAAAACATGCCAGGCTGCAATAGCCACATACATTGAGCTGTCTGACCTTTTAATGCCGGATAAGTGTGCAAAAACACTGTGTGTGCTTAAAAAGGTTCTTTCTACAAAAATATCTCTGGCAGGAATAGGCAAAGAGATGGGAGACTATCTTGAGTCTCTTATCAATGAAAAAAACGTGGACAAGATCAAGCAGATGAATATTCTTTTAGACTCCTTGCCCATAAAAGAAGAAAAACAGGTTTTCTATAACATGTATACATCCAAGCTAGCAGAAAGGCTTTACTCCCTTAAGTTTGATCCTGCTGTTGAAAAAGAAACCATAGTCAATTTAAATCTACCGTGGCTGCTTAAAAAGAAAGTTAACAAAATATTTGATGATATGGTGCAGAGCACTAATGAGAATGAACTATTTAAGCAGGCATATGGTGCAGAGCACTTTAGATACCTTACTTCAAATAGCAACGAAATATTCTTTTACGGAATTATTACGACTGCCTGTGTATGGCCTATTTCTGAAGAAGCAATTCAGACAACACGCTTTCCTGCTGAGATAGACAGCATTCTCACTGCATTTTCTGGCCAGTATCTTGCAAAGCACGCTAGAAGAAGACTTGCTTGGGCCGATGCCTTATCTATAATTGAAGTTGAGATTACGACAGATAAAGTATATAACGTGTCGATGAGTCTTACACACTATTCTGTTTTAGATATAGTTGAGAAGAGTCCTGGCATGCTTGACCATATCTCAAAAGAGGCAGGCCTGTCCACAAAAGCTACTGCAAATCTAATCGAGCCTTTTGTTCGGCTTTCAATTATACAGTGCACTAACGAAATTTACAGCATTAATAGCAAGTTTACCTCTGCAACAGAGAATATAACAATACAAGCAGCAGAAAGCACGCTTAAAAGAATAGGAAATAGAAAGTCATACTATCAGGCATGGATCTCGCGAAAGCTAAAGCAAATGGGAGAGTGCCCGCTTAATGCTCTTTCAGACACACTGCAGAAAACACATACCAGCATTTTTGAATGGAATGTGCAGGAGTATAGCGAAGCCCTTAGAAGCCTGAATGACCGAGGATTAGTTGAAATTGCAGACACCACAATAAAATACCTCCCATAGACAGTTGATATCTAATGTGGCATGTATGCATAGGGAAATTCTCGTTTTTGCTAAATTTCTGATCTTTACACACTGTACTAACCCGAAATTAAAATAAATCAAATAACTAACTATGTCTGTTATACCAACTAACTTGGTGTGCAAAGCCTGCAATTCGCACAGCATAAGTACAGCAGGGCATGCACGAATTTTCATCTATATTCCTAGTTGTAATACAGTGCATGCGCCTAAATGCTTATATGCAATTCGCACTCTGCTATTATGTAAGACTATTATAGACCAGCTCCAAAAATTAAAGAGTAATATAAAATTAGAAATAAGATCTGTCCTTTTAACGATGGTTATATAAATATAATTAATTTTCACGTTTATTGAAATTAGACCTTTTATAGGTATACTAGTCCATTTGGAAACAAATTATTCCTTTTACAGAAAAATTAGTCTCTATATAAAGGCCATGGTCATAATCTGCCATGATAGGCACAATAAACGTTCCGTCGCAGTCAACAATAGACCTTTATCTGCACAACAATCCATACCTTAAGACTATTGCAGGCATGCTCTCTTATGACAATATTATCTCTAATATAAGAGATTTGGTTATAGCGCTTATGCTTGGCGTCTCTATTATAACTGGGCACAGCGCGCTCTGCCGTCTTTATACTGCTGATATATACTCTTTCTATTGTTTTGTTCTAGTCTCTGCTATTGCAGTCTCTATAGCCATTATAAACTTTCTGCCAAGCAAAGATGGCAAGAAGCGAATGTCATCAAAGCAAAGAAAACTATTTACTATTTTGTTCTCTCTGTTTTTAACTGTTCCAAGCATCATACAAGGAGAGCCCTGGCTTTTTTTCTTACTAACCAATCTGCTTGTTGGAAATAATGACTATCTATTAGTTCTAGCAGGGCACGCCTTTCTGTATTTTCTGACACGTTTCAATTTTCCTCAAACATTCCTTACTGCATTGAATTTCTGTCCTGGAATTTTAGCTTTTATATGTACGCTTGAAGACAGAATAAACAGCACATGGCAAACCAAATTATCTCTATTTCATTGCCACCGGACAATAACAGGCGCAGCAACTGTATTAGCAGTTTTTATAAGCATATTCTATATAATACAAACGAATCCATACATACACATCAACACATCACCAATAGATGTATAGATTTACATTTTTGGGCAGGAATATGCTTTCAGCGAATAGTAAAGCCACACTGGCAATTTCTATTTTAGAGCACTCTTTTCTATTATGTACTTGTTAATACAGAATAGTATTTTGATCCAGCCTGAATACGCTTGGATTATTCATAAATATTTCTTTTATTTATAATTTTATTTTGTGTATACTCTAATTATACTAGACTCTTTTATGATGGCTTTTAAAACAAAATAGTGAAATGTCGAAAAAGTTAAATATTTTTGGGCCTAAGACAAAACGCTAAAATGTTTGGGATTTTCAGCCAAATAATCATATATTTTAAAATACAGTTAGAATATAAACAGAATACCAACAGATCAGAAAGCACAAACATAGTAAAACAAATATAAGCACTAAAATTACAAACACAGGTCTTCTATAGTACACTAAGCGTAGTATAATAACTCTTAATAGCACCACACTGCATAAATAAAATGTGAATATACTGAATTCTTCTAGTAGTAGTAATAAATTTATTTAAAAAATATTTAAATCAATTGCTGTATATTCCGAAATTTAATTGTATTTGTACAACATATAATAGAAGATTTTTATTCGCATTAGAAGTTCTCAAAGTACATGTCCATTGCAGAGTCTACTTCTTCACCAGGGCTCAGCTCAGGATCTTGGCTGGTGACTGCACTGTCAAAGTTTGAGCACATACTATTATCTAACTTAGGCACCCATTCAACCGGCAGCTTTTGCTTTTCCATTTCTTCCCAGTCAATGTTTTTGAAGTACTCATGGTTTTTAATGTCTGCGCTGGAGTGTGCACCAAGCCGCTTTTCTGGGTCTTTTTCTAGCAAGCCCAGAATAAATGACCTAGCAGGCTCTGAAATAAGTTCAATGCTAGCAGGCGGTTCATTTTGGATTGCATTCTTTATTTTCTTAAGACTTGCTCCAGAAAAGGGCGGCGACTTAAGAATAAGCTGGTATGCTAGCACTCCAAGACTCCACCAGTCAACTGCACACGTATAGTGCTCATCAATCATTTCGGGTGCAATTGTAGGAATACTTCCACACAATGTATGCGCTATCCCATTATGCGCACCAATCGAGCAGAGACTCAGGTTTGTTAGCTTTATATACCCATTTTCAGAGAACATTACATTCTCCAGTCTAAGATCCCTATATATAATGTTTTCTGAATGCAGCCACTCTATCGCCAGCACTAGCCCTGCCAGAATCATCTGAATTTCATTTGCAGATATTGTGCGATTCTGTAAGTGGAAGTACAGATCACCGCCAGGTACAAATTCAGTTATGAAAAATACGTAGGTTTTTGTCTGGAAATACCCCTTTATATGTAGAAGAAACGGGTTTTTTGATGCTTTTGCAATTTCCAAGCAGGTCCGCTGTGTCTCAACTAAGTTTTGGCAATTTTTGTCTATTATTGTCTTCTTCTTAATTGCTTTAAGCCCCACTGGTTTGCCATTCCATTCGCAGAGATAAACCTTTGCAAACCCTTCCACACACACAGGAGATATAAATTTAAACTGATCAAGAGATATTTTTTCAGACTTTTTCTTGTGCCGCTTTGGCATATATGATATTAACCCGATCAGGAGGTCCAGTGTTATTCCACACGAATGAAATAGCATTTTTCTACAGGAAGTATGGTAGGTATTCTCGCACACGCTGCACACCAAGGCCATGGCAAGCATACCTATCCGCTCGCCGCAGTGACAGCACCAAGTTGCACCAAGCATTTTCTCCTGCTGAACAGAGTGCTCTACACTATAACGCTTAGTGGGGCAGACCTCTGGCTCTTCATCGCTGCTTGAGCACTCCATTGAGGAATTTTCTGTGCTTTCCTCTTCTTCGGATTCTGTATTATGATTTTTATTCTTCTTCTTTTTATTTGCCTTGTCTGATGAATGCCCGGACTTTTTTGGCTTTTCTTTTATTTCAATTGCAGCAGAAATAATTCTTATCCGCTCCTGTTTTATTTTTTGTAATTTCTCTTCTAGCTCCTTCTTCTCTGATTCCATCTCTTCCTTTTTCTTGAACTCATTGCACACGAAGAAAATTAAATGCGTACACTTCATATGGCAGGTAAACTTGCACATATCGCACCTGTAATATAGTTCTACATCACTGGTTTCTTCATTGCTCCCACACACACCACAGCGATACACAGAAATGCTTTCTATCTTTCTTAGAAGATGCTCTGCTACCCTTTTAGTCAGCACATTTTCTAGTGCTCGGTGTATTGTATTTGACTCTAAAATACACTTTCCAAACGAAATTGATAGAGTGCTTTTATCTTTAATACTGTAGTAAAAG
Organism: Nematocida parisii ERTm1; assembly: GCF_000250985.1. Taxonomy (NCBI): domain Eukaryota; kingdom Fungi; phylum Microsporidia; genus Nematocida; species Nematocida parisii. Next base: position 851,066 of record NW_013524646.1, on the reverse strand, counting down.
TTCTTTACGCCTATATCCTCTGCATCTGCTAGGTCTTCTATGGGAAAGAATATATTTCCTATAATCACATCATCTTGAGTCTTTACAACAATTTCCATTCTGTATATATTCTTGAAATCAATGCTTATTGATTTACTTTCTTCTATTTCTCGCTGTGCGATCTCTCCTACTAGCACGTCATCTGTGTATATCATAATGGATATTCCTTTGTGTAATGGATTTCTGTCATTTATACCAACAATTGACAAGTGTGCTTTTCCAGAATATTTCTTTATCTTAAACGATTCTATTAACTCACTGCTCTCTCCTATAATATTTGGATTGTAATTCTTGTCTGTTACAAATGCATCTGACAATAGCCTTTTTATTAGCAGAATCTCTCTTTCTAAGAAGTACAAAACTCTTTGTATTTTATCCACTGTTTGCTCTATTTCTGGCGTGTCTTTATCCTGCAGAATGACATTGTATCCCTCTAAAAGCCTTCTATCCTGTGTTATTCTTTGCATAATTACTTTTGCTCTGGATATATCTCTTGTCTCCCAGCACTCCAGAATGCTCTGTGATTCTGTCTGTTTCCCTGAAAGGAATGGGTTTGAGTCTTTTAATTGTTCAATTTGATATCTAGCTGCCTCGGCCTCAGCTTCAGATAAGCTTGGCAGTAGTTCTGTAAGTTTTTTAATTATATTCACTGTATTTGGAAGCCTGTCTGTCATATATAATTTCTTTGTTTATTTTTTATGCAGGCATCTCAGTATATAAGGCAATTATCTATAAAACTAAAACAATATCTAAAACAATGTGAGGAAAGGGAGAAGTTTGACCCTGAGCAGGCCAGACAGGTGGTGTTGGACAATCTAGTACCAATATCTACCGCAGCACTAAAAAGCGAAAAAGCCTCTCTCCCAGTCCCACCATCAGATGTTATTGCTGTAGAAGATCCGTATATATACGTATTGATTGTGGAATACCTGTGCGGCCAGAATGACGTAGATACTGCTCGCATTTTATTAGAAGAGTTTAGCGAGATGTACCCTGTTGAGAGTCCAAAAGAAGCTGTAAGTATCCCTCAAATATACAATCCATGGATGGATGAGCTGGGTGCCATTGCACCATGTGTCATTACAAAGAAGTCTCTAAAATACAAGCATATAACAGACATAAAGAAAAAATGTAAACAAATAATTAACTCGCATAGAGAAGTAGAAGCACCGATAGATCCAATTACAAAGCTCTACACAATTGTGGAGGGTGCATTGAAAGAAATGAATAAGTGGAGTACCTGGAATGCCCAGAAAAAGGATATTTATCAGCAGTCCATTATTGAGATTAAAAAGTGGTTCATAGAAGAGAACGGAACCATTCTGTACTTTGATGGGCAGGTAGGCCATGTATACTCAAAACAGACAGTGCAGTATGAAGAAATAAAAAGCATACTAAGCCTGCTGGTCATTCCCACACATCATAGTGAGGTTAAAAGATTGGTTCATGCAAAAAGGACAATGCCAACAAAGAATGCAATAACCTTAGAAACATTCTACTACATTGGTAAAAAAATGGAGATGATAAATGTAACTCCGTATGATACTGAAATAGAGGTTGAGTCGGCAGTTCCATACATTCTTTCTTTCCACTCGACGTTTTTCTGCCCAATTCTTCGAACTGAGTGCTCTTTTGATAACACGCCATGCGTTCTTACCTGTGGCCACATAATAAGTGTGAAGGCAGTTGAGAAGATTGCTTCATTCAAAGGAGTAATTTTTAAGTGCCCGTACTGCCCAAAGGATGTAAATGTTAAAGATGTTTTTAAGATAAAAATGATAATATAGGTGCAATAAATCTGCTATTCCATATTATTTGTAAATAATTTTTAAATGCAACAAGTGCAGTAACCCGAAATTAAATTCTCCTTTCTGGTAAATAAATTTAATTGGACACAGGAGCCAGTGGCAAAATGATAAAGGCAAGGAGTGAATAGGGGAAGTATATACAAAGAAAATATTTAGTGTGTATGAACCCCGAAAATATACGACACGTAGTTATAATAATTAGCATTTTGTTGTTCGGATACTTTAATGCCTCTCTGGCCGTAGAAAGGCAAATAGAAGCTGATTTAGAAGAGTATAAAGAAGTCATAAACAGATACACAGACACCCGAATAGATGCCATGCATTCTCACATTATAGATCTAATGAAGAGATTTAATCAAACAAAAACAGAAGGTCACTTTAGCGCAATTCCAGAAAGCATTAAAAACTCCTGGGATCTTCTAGAAATGTTCTCACAGAGTCCAACAAGTGAAATAAAAGAAATCCTAAGCGAGCTGCGCAGCACATTAACTTCCATGGAAAATATACTAGATCTCAGTGAGCTAGAAGAAAGCTCGTCTCAGAGCGTTGACTTGGCCTATGAAACAATTCGTAATGTGGGAGATGACATGCACGAGCTTATTCAGTTCTATTTAATAATAGACATAAACATAAATAGAATGGAAAGCTTTATTATTCAAGCAAAAGAGAAAAGCACCCTATAAAGGCACCACTTAAACATACCCAGCGGCATTGCATACTATGTGTAGCTTGCCTTTTATACAAATAAATTCATGGTTTTCAAAATATGTTATTTTTATAGATATTTTAAGCAGTCCCTACTAAATTTAGAATATTTTTTATTTTAGAGAATTATATTTTTTTACGGGTTAATTATATGGTATAAAGTGACTTAAGATATCACCCAGATGAAGCTAAGGTTTTATTGCAATTGAATCTAAAAGATTCATTTATTATGAAGAAATATTAAAGCGCAGGTCTTGAAATAAAATTATTTTGCTTTATGAAGAAACACAAGAAACCCGAAATTGAAACAAGATGGAAAATGAGTGAGTTAAAATTGGTAAAAGACCATATAATTGATGATAAAGACGGCGGGCAGCTGTGTATAAAACAAAAAAGTGTATTGAGTCCAATGCTGGCATACTTAATAAAAACGAGCAGATTAATGTATAATATGCGGTTTTGTTCGCCCGGAATAAAAAATAATAAGCCAGTGCAGGAAAATACACCCTTTTATATGTCTTTAGATTCTTTTTATCATGGGAAAGATGCGCCAGATTTTTTAACAAATCAGGATAGTAAGTTTTTATATATAAAAGAATATCACACAGTCCTTTTGCAGCTGTTTCCATCATTGGATGGCCATCTATCCATATTCACGCATAAAGAAGACTCGTTTTATATGCTAATTAGTAGCAAATTAACGTCAGAGCAAAGGTATAAACTTTTTGCATCTTTATTACTGCTTTCTGAGGGAATAGAAGTGCCGTTGATATTTGAATATGTCAAAGACCAAGTAAATCTGATTTTAAAAAGACTTGATACCGGCGGCGAGCACTTTAGAATTAACATGAGTATATTAGAAGACAGCTCTGGAAAGCGCCCAGGTAATAAAGAGAACTGTAAAAAAGCAACAAAATATGAAGAGGCAATGAATGTAATTAATTTTTTTATAAAGAATAAAAACAATACAATCCTACAATTTAAAGGGCTTATACGGCCAAGGATGGGAGCAATTATACCAGAATTTAATTTTGATACAGGTGATTTTTTGAGCAGTCCAAAATTTCTTATACATACATACATCTATGAATATATTACCACAGCCCAAGATGCTATTTGTTTTTGCCATGCAACGTTTGCCCTTCTATGTGAGTATATAGAGAATATAGAATACACTTATGATAACCATGCTAAAAATGTGTTTTGTGAGTATTTTATTCTAGCTAGACTTCGAAATAATGAGCGCAACTATTTTGGCTATTTATGCCAAATCAATAAAGTGATTAGAAAAAACAAGACGCTCCCTTTTTCAGAGAGCCTGCATCCACAAGCAATCAAGAGTCCAAAATGCCATATCAGAAGTTTAAAAAGTTTAAGGCGCATAGTATTGGACTCTCTTGATATAAATGTAAAAGAAAGTATGCCTTTTAATCTGAACTCTGCTGTTTATAGGCTTCCTGAGTTTATTAATAGCACAGAGACAATTATACTTTCGCTATTTTGCTGCTTTGCATATGATCAGAATAGGCAGATCTATACAACAAAACACATGAAGCACGCGTCTTCTGACCTAAAGAGCTTTTTTGATAAGTATAAGTACATGTTTGAGAGAACATCTTATGCAGTGCACTCTGATTGGAATAAAGTAGTTGCAGATCTAAACAACAAAGACATATTCTATATCAGACCAAATAGAAACCAAATAGAGCCAGGCCTATTAAATATTCTCCGAGTCATTACAGAGATTGCTGGTATATATAAGCAAGAAAAGAAAAAAATAGATGCGCTACAAAAATGGGCAGAAAGTAGGGGGAAAGACTATAGCCAGAAACTATGCGAACGCGTGCTTGGTTACATACAGAATTTGTTCAAAGCACTCTCAGTAAATAAAAACATAACTCTGCCAAGCGCATGTATAACATACTGCAGCGTAAAAGAAAACCGATGTGATATGTTTGGGTTTATACGAATAGGATATAAATATAATGAGATTTATAAAACCCTAAGAATTATTGTTCAGATGCCATACATTCAGTGCATAGGCACAGTCACATCTGTGCTTTATCATACACAGGCATCATTTGAGGCATCAGAAGACACTTCTCTATCAAGCAATGATAAGAGGATTTTAAACTCTATTATATTGTTTTCTAGTTATAATGTAATGTTTGATTGTCTACTTGGCCATTATAGCTGCTTTGTAATGAACCAATGCACGCACACTACAGAGACTTTGCTTGAGCGCATTAAAGAATTGCCAGCAATGAATTTTTATACGTATAAAGAGATAACCCCTAATACATTCCTTCTTGATCCCCAGCTCTACGACCCTATCTATAGCCTAAATCTGGCCCGGCAATTATTGATACATGCTGTGATATTGCGCCTAAATTCTGGCCACTCTCTTATTATATTCCTTTCGAATCTTCTAGAAAACATACTATTTGGAAATGAGCATCTTGAACTAAGAGTATTTACTCTTCTTAAACTATTTGAAGAGTACAAAAGCTACCTTCCAGATATACATACTAGCTACCAGACACTTAACAAAAAAATATTTTCAGAGTTTGAGGTAATAGAGGTGTTCACCTATATAACAAACATCGATTTACCATTTCTTCTTCAGAAAATTATAAATGCCTATATAGTCATGTGCGAAGACTGCACTCTAGGTGGATTAAGCATTGTTTTGTGGTATATCCCATCCAAAACTCAATTTAGACTACTTAATTGTTTAACAAAGAGGGGTTTGAGTATAGAATACATTCTTTCAATTATTAATTCTGTAAAAAACTCAAAAATGTGCTATTTAAAGAAGGCCGAAACAGTGTGCTTTATCAACACGTTCTTATTGGAAGTTATTGGTATAGCATGCCAAAACAAAGATTGGTTTAATTTTATTATAAAAGATTGCTATAATCTAATCAACTTTAACCAAAATATTATTTTACACTGTACCTTGCCAGCCTCGTTAGAATCCATATTAAACATAGTAAATGCGCTTAAGTCCATGAAAGATGACCTATGCCGGTATGATAATAAAGAAGACAATCAAAACTTCTACCACATACTAAACATGTATGAAACAAGCTTGATTCAGATCACAGCAAATCTTCGATGATAAATGTAAGCATCCTGTTAATAAAATTCCCAAACATATTATAATTTTATAGTATGAATAGTTAAAACACGCCCGAATGTACATCCATTCTATGGCCGTTTCAGTGCTTTTTTTCCCATTTCCTATTTACATCTTTTCTTTACATCAATTTTTCTTTCTATTGTTATTGCTTTATAATTAGAAGTTCTCTTATTTACACCACTATATTCCTTATTTTATCATAATAATTTTGTTAATTGCCTTGTTTTCTACGTGCATATTTCTCTGGGTTTATTCTGTTTTCTTTTCTACTTAATAAATACAATGTATTTGTCTTAGAAAGTCTGTACGATTTGTTTTAATATATTTTTGTATTTTTATTCTTTTAGTATGCCTCAAAAAAATAAATATGTACTTTTTACATAGAAATGTAAATACTTTATGTTTAATTTTCTATTCTAATTATAATAAACTGCCTTTTATTAAAATATACGAACAATAACCCAAAACACCCCAACAGAGGACTAACATATAAACAGGAACAATATAAGTGGGCACATCTTAATAAATGCAGAAAAAAGAACAGAAGAGTTTAAACAATCTGAGCTATGAAATATATTAAAGTACATCAATTTTTATTAGAGATTTGCTAGAAATAGCATAAAATTCTCAATACTAAGATAAACACATGCCGTATAATTATGTAGAAGATTCAGAGAATAAACACATTAAATCTTATTATTTATTTTGTATTTTTATTTAACTTTTATTACTTTCTGCCTACACAGTATCTTCTATTTTTATCGCTGAATGGTACAACAGTCATTAGTAGGCCCCCTTCTCAAACCCACAGGCATCGCAGAGTGTTCGAGTAGGTGCATTCACTAGTGTACATACATTGCACGTCCAGGAACTGCTTTCTTTGCACTCCTTTGCAATATCTACAAGCTCTTCTAGTCTTCCATTTAGAACACAGTCTTTAAACCGCTCTGTGTCCTTGTTTACCACACACTCTATAAGCTCATCAGAAAGAATGTTCATATCTGCCAGCTCTAAGAGCACTTCTATGTCTGAAACAGCAGCTAGGCTAATTAAGCATACAGAGTCATCAGACAACCGTCGTTGAAAGTGTTTTTTCAGCTTGCTTACTCCCATACCTCGCTTAAACGGCGTTTTCTCTGTCTTTATGTAGAAAACACTTTTGTTCTGCGTAAGACCGTGTGTTGGCCGCACCGCCAAATACTCAACAGGTATTCTACTTCCAGTGTGTGACCCTTCTTTGTCCCTCCATATCATATCTACGGACTTGGCAGACATTTCTTGCCGATTAACCGACGCATGTAGAACTCCATCTAGGGACAACTCCATGCCCAGATGAGTGACCATGCACTCAACAATTTCTGATGATGTGGGCGTGCCGCTAAGTATTAAAGTCACAAATTTAGACCCCTTTCTTTCCTGAGCAGCCCACTCTGCAAACCTGTTTTGCATATTCGCAATAAAATCTATCTCCAACGCGCTAATGTATGGCATTGGCTCTTTTGTGATCCTTGTATAAACCATCCCAACTATCTCCATCTGCAGTAAATTTAGCACTCTATTTAATGATTCATCCGTTCCTAAAAGTATTTTATCATTTGGATCAATAATAAATCCATCTAGAAGGCCCTTTTGAGTAGGAGTGATTCTTGCAAAAACCTCAGCCTTCCGGCCCTTAGGTACATCTGGGTACTCTGAATATCTTCCTATTAACAGATGCACAGACTGTGTGTTTTTTTCCTTTTGCTCAATAAGAATCTGCTCAATAATAGCTCTGTCGTGTACTTCAATGTGATCTATTGGCCGGAATGGCTGCTGACCCAAAGATATTTCTTTGGGCATGCACTTATTGCACCGGTGCTCTGGCCGATGAGTTCGACAGGCAGGTGGCAGGTGCGTTTCAATTAGAAGAACCTTCTCTTTCGATGCAAGGTACTCTTCGTATGCCCCCTGCGAAATAAATCGCCGCTCCTTAAACTGCTCAGATACCCAGGAATCCTCGCTCATGCAATTACTGCACATTCCAGAGGGGCCATGCGAGCACTCGCTAGATTTTTGTGTTTGTGAAGGCTCGCTGGGCGTTTGTGCTTGTGCAGGCAAAGGAGCTTCTTCTTCTGGCTTGACTATCTCATACTCAGCAGTAAGCATTTCTCCATTCTCTAGATTGTTATCCCCCACACTTCCTTCTATATTCTTTCCATTATGCAAAATGTTCACACACGGGGCATTTACTCTTTTGCTTACTTCTTCCATTATTTGTGCAATTGTTGTGGCCTGCTCCACCTCAATTCGCATGGTTCTGTCTCTTCCTTGGACTCGAATAATCATAAAAAAATAGTAAACAAACTCAATGTATTTAAAACTCCCCACAACCCTCAAATACTCTTTAGTGCATCGCCTGGATAATAACTGCTAAAAGAACAAAAAGTGCAATAAGTTAGATCGACAGCATAAATTAGTATACATCTAATAATATCACTAGTATAGGAGTAATACGCGCGATTTATGTTTAATCTCGGCTATTTCAAGCCATTTAAACTTATCTACCTATACACCGCATGATTATCTCAGAGCATTTTATATACTCTAAAATAAATCTAATCCACAAAAATCATTCCACTATTTGGGATATATTTTCTTTAGACACCATTTAACCCGAAATGTCCACGATCGCTAATACAAAATTTTGAAAAGATTAGAATATTTAAATTCACAAGCAAATAGAAACTGCCAATTTATTAAATTCTCACAGGCATCTATCATCACTTACTACTAAAGTAGAACAGATCAGTCGTCCTAAAACACCCAAAATATATGTATTTAACTAGTCGCAATTCTATTTATACCACTACTTTTTGCCTTTTTTAGGATTTGCCACTTTTTCTTCAAGTCTTTCAATCATTTGGTTATACCGATTTTTTCTTTCTTCGGCTCTTTTTTCTAAATCCTTAGCAAGCAGTTCTGCTGCAGCTTTTTCTTTCTCTCTTTTCTGCTGCCTCTTTGTGTTTGCCATAAGAGGTTTGGCTTTGGCATACCCAGGATACTCCTCCACCTTCTTCTCTTTTATATGCTCATTAATGATTCTTCTATACCTCTCTTCCTGCTCATCTTCTCCCAATAAAAGAGCATCAATGACCTTTGCCATGCGCCCCTTGTGCTTTTTATAGAGAGAAATCAGCTCATCTTTCTCTTCCTGCGATCCTTCATAGATAGATCTAAACCTTTCAAACATATCTTTTGTGATTATATCTCTATCTGAGTCGGTTTTTTCTGTAAGCAGCTCGTATGCCTGGTTTAGCTGAATAAACTTCTCTTCTGATCCTCCTGGCCTGTCCGGATGCATTTTCATTGACAGCTGCCTGTACCTCTTGCGTATCTCTTCATGGCTGCTTTCTACAGTGCACCCAAGTATCTCTGCTGCCTTCTCTCTTTTCATATAAAAATTCTCTTGTACGCCATATGAATATACATCCATAATTTTCGAGAATTTCCAGTATATAGTTAACATGTGAATAAAGCCAGCAAAGACGTCAGCAAACCTATTGCCACACATGAATTTATTCGCTGCATGTGGCTATCTATTGATATATCATACTAAATCATCACATATGTTTATTTGTTTTTTTTCTCTTGCAGTTCTGGTTCCTCGTCTATTTCTTCATCCCACCCATATAGAGGAACAAAGCTTTCTAGTATACCGCACTCTGCATACAGATTTGGGAAAAGCCAGAATGATCTTCTACATACCAGAAGGACAGCAAGATAAATAACAGCCCGGATAATCGTTATAGAAATAAGGAATATAACAATTCCTATCATAGCATAGAACAAATACCCAGTTGCCATTTTTACACTGCGTGGCCATATAGGGAACATTGCTAGAATCAGTGCAGCAAGGAACACCGCCATGCTCAGAAGATACATTGCTGTTTTAGACCCCTCTTTTATCCATATATACTCGTGATTTATATTGAATTCATATGAAATGTCAAGTATATGCTGGTCATCTACTGGGCGGACTCGCACTATATAGTGGTTGTCAAGAAGAATAGACATAACTTCTTTAGCCTCTGAAGCAAGCAGCCCCTTCTTGCTCATAAGATGATTTACAGCGTGCGATCCTTTAAATATAGAGATTCTTTTCATTTTATTCAGAATCGATTCGGTTGTTTCAATATCCCGAAGACTTTTCTCTGCATAGTTTACTGTAAAGTGTCTTGGCGTGGCTACCTCTGCCATTATTTGTTTTAGAAAAAGAATTAATTAATATGCAAATAAGTGTACATAATGAATGCTGTCTCAGAATTCTATCTACTCTTAATATTCTTAAGTGCACACCACTTCAGAAAATAGAGCTAGAAAACATTCTTTCTGAGTTGAACAGACTAATTGCCATAGCAACAACAAAGCAGGAGATTCCAGAAGTAAAAATAGAAAGAGTTGATGAAAGAAACTACATAATTAATAACACACACATTAGAGACCAAGATGGAAGAATCGAAATAGAAAAAACAGATATTTTATTACTACAGCCGCATTTTACAGAAAATCCAATAGGAGCAATAGAAGACGCAGTAGATTATGTAAAAATATTATACGAGAATAGAATATGCATTGCATGCTTAAGAAAAGCAAGTACAATGACACTTGCAATGCCATTGATAGTTAGAAAAGCGAATGACAGAGTATTTGTATACCATACTGAGTGTATAGAAGATGGGCAGGAAGCAAATATCTATCTTGTTACACAAGAAACGGCCTAAAATCTGAAGCATACAAAAATAGGTTTAACTAAGAATATCAGAGAATTATTCCTAGATACGCCAAATATTTAGATTAGAAGTATTTTTACAGACATTTGGGTTATAGAGAACAATTCGAAGCATTGCCAACATGCCATAACAAATAAAGAAAAAGGAACAAAACAGTTCCTTGTTTATTTCGCATGGGATTTATAGTTTCTAGGTTATACAAAGGACAGTCCTTCTTTATTCTTATACTTAAGGCAGGGTTGGCCCAAGATACAACTGTAGTGGACGAGTTTTTCTTCCCTTTTCTATCGGGGTTTAAGACTGTCTATATGTACAAAAACGAGTGCATATCATACAAAAAGCTGAGGGCAAAGGGAAGGACTGCCTCAATAATTGAAATGCACGACACAGACCATTTACACCTTTTCTGGGACTGTATAGCAGGAATGCACTACGTAGTCTACTTTATCCACTCGCTTTCAAACGAAAACGCGCTTGCTGTTATTGGACAAATAAAGAGTGTGCGGGATGTAAATCAAGGTGCATCACTTCTGCTTGTTATTATGCAGAATAAAATAGAACAAGATGAGTACGAGCTGTTTAAAAAAAGCCTGCAAAAGAGTCTAGAGGGTGCAACATACAAAATAATAGATAACACACTCTCTACTCTGGATAGGCCATCAAATGTTATAGATGACCTATTTCACGGAGTAATGTGGGAAACAAACCCAGTTGATTGAATAATTAGTACTGTTTATTTTGCAGTATAGCAACCCCAGCAACACTAGAATATTTAATTTAAATCACCACAAATTCTCTCTGTTATTCTATATATAGCTGTAATAATTGTTGGTTGCAGTGATTGCGCGTAGAGCCAATAAACCAGAGATATTATTGGATTCTTTCCTGGTTAATAAGCGAAGCGCATGGTGCTGTTATGTTTATCCCAAGAACACTTCTTATAATTCGATTATATATCCAGAAATAAAGTGTTAATAATATTTAACTAAATATATATTTAAAGAAGAGTTTTTATTTAGAAATTAGAATTCTTTAAATATAAAATTCTACAGTCATGTGATGCAATAAAGAAAAAATTAAAAAAAGTGAGCTATGCATGATTTATTAAAAATAAAATATTATTTATGCCTTACAAAAAATAAAACTCTTTTATACTAGGTTGTTGTGTGAAGGTGCCAGGATGAGTGCATATATTTATTTATAATAAAACTCTTATGGATTATGTAAATTTTCTATATAACATATCTCATTTACCCTGTATGCTATAATATATCCAGAAGCAGAGTGCGGAGGAATGAATAGAGAACCATTGTCTGGCCATATATAACAACCAGGCTTGGTTATAACGCAAGCAACATTGCCGACAGAGTCTACTATATTAATTGAACCGCTGTAGAGAGATATAATAGCTAGGGCATCAGACTCTGTATTAAATGGATCATTTAGCAGCATATATCCGTATTCAGGGATTCTCCCAACAAGTACATCTACAATATCTTCAGATTTTATAAGATTGATTTCCATCGGCAGTATAGTTATTGTACTAGAAGGATCCTCTACTGGCTCATCTAGTGATGTGTAGACGCAGTTCAGTCTGGGCTTCCACTTAAGGCTAGAGAGTGTGCTCTCCATCTGCTTAGTACTGTAGTTTGCACTGCCGCATCCTAGATCTATTAAGCCAGTTTGATTCGGCTTGGAAATTTCCATACTACATTTATCATTGAATACCCAGTATCTAAAAGGCTTATAATCTAGAAGGATGCTTTCTGGATTATACTCTTTGGCTCTTAGCCATCCCGTCAAAGCAAGTCTTTCACCACTAGTCATGATTTCAACCTCGTGGTATGACTTACCAGATACCTCAAATATCACTAATCGATTAGCTATAGGTTTTACTCGCTTTGCAACAGTGCGCCCATCAGGCTCATAGAGGACAAGTGCTCCATTCTTTTGCTCTGTGCTATGCTCTGTCTCCTTTAATAAAATAGACTCTGTGGAGGCATCTTCTGTAGTGGGATCGTTTAAGTAAAAAGAAAACGCCAAAACACGGCCACTCACACAATCATCGTGCGGAAGAAGAAAGTCTCCTGCTCGGTAGACAGAGGAAAACAAGTCCATTTGTTCGTTCTCCACCTTTTTATTAATATTCTTAAGATCAGTGTTCATTCCTAATCTTAGAAATTTAAGAAATGGCTGAAATCGTACGTCGTTTTTTAGCTCATTTGTTTGGTAGAAATGAAATAAGTCCGTGTGTTTCTTAAAGAACTCGCTGCTTCTGGCCTCTTTCACCACATTATCAAAGATGTCTTTAGGCAGAAAGTTGTCTACCACGCGATGATAGAATGGGGCGGTAAAATGTGTGCCCCTTTCTTTAGGGGTATCTCCTAATCCGTTTTTCTTCTCCATTCAGAAATAAAAAATTTCTATTGGCCGGTGAAGTATAAACTGATTTGCTAGTTTCCGGGGGATAAAAGAAGGAGAAAAAGTATAAATATAATCGAAACAAAGACCATCATGCCAATACAAGGAGGAGAATTAAACTATAACAAAGAAGAAAACAAGAAGCCAGCAGACGACAAGTCAAAGGCCGAAGACAAGTCTAAAGTAGACGACAAATCTAAAGCAGAAGACAAGTCAAAGACCGATGATAAGTCAAAGACTGACGACAAGTCTAAAGTAGACGACAAGTCAAAGATTGACGACTCAAAGCTCTCTAAGGGCAGCGCATCTGGCGCAGGAATATCATCTGCAACTGAAAAGAAGATAGACTCGCTTTTGCCTAAAACACAGCCTACTAAGCCAACAACGGAAAAGCTAGAGTCTAGCAAGCTATCAGATGCCCCAAAACCAGGAATTGGCTCAAATGCTACTAAGCCAGGTGAAAATAAGATGCCTAGTGCTCCTCCCAAAACCAGCACAACTGGTGCTGCTGCAGGAGCAATGGGCATAGGAGGGGCAACAAAGCTATCCAGTAGCAATGCACCCAATTCATCTAGACCCGCAGGATCTACTTCTATGGGAAACGGAGGAGCCAGCACCAACCCAGCCGCACCTGGTGCCAGAAAACCGGTAGAGCCATCAAACGGACCTACAACTGGCTCAAATCCAACTGGTGCTGCTGCATCATCGTTGTCTGGTAGTGCACCAAGAAACTCACAGGGGTCTATGAACAGAGACACATCTGGGTCTATTCCTGAGGAAGACGAGCCCAACGCTTTCGTAAAGTTCTTTAGATCAATTAAAAATGCAATTATGGGATTCTGCTGTCAAACTGAAGACAGCATAAGACACGTTGCTTAATAAAGAGTCATATTCAACTTCGGGCCATTTTTATAAAACTTCTATTTATCTATTATATAATAGTGCAATACAAACATGTGCATAAAACAGATAGTCTAAAGAAAAGCAATTCTATAGCCTAATATCTTTACATATAGTGGTATATAAACACTAACAGACTGTATTTCAAGATGTTTTTAGTAAAGTAGTCCCATACAATCCAAAATCTATTTGAAATAGTATTTTCCTCTGCGTACTCTATGTTTACATGCTAATTAAAATGTATCTGCTGCCTATAAACAATCTTATCATGATTTTTAGACACATTTCATACCAGCTCACTCATATAATAAATAAAATGCCAATTTATGTGCTCGGATTATATTCTCTGGGTATGAAGCATTATTAAACATAGAGCGTGTACATACTCATTATATGGCTGAATGTAGATTATACTAATTATAGACACTTAGAGTGTGCTATGTGCCAGGGCCTTTCTTATGGCCATTGCATGAATATAAGTTTAGTATTTCTGCTTAATTTTTAACTATTTAAGTTTAAGTGATTATTATGCGCACAATAAACTGTTTTAACCAAAAAAAAATTATTATGCGCATGCGAATTCTGAGCATTTCTATAATTACTCTATTTTTTCCACTATATACACTAAGAATGAACAGCAAAGAGACCAAAGAAATAAATGCATCTAGCTTTTACAGTATTAAAGACGTGGCAATTGATGGAAGTGAAGTGGACTTCACAAGATTTAAAGGGGAGGTATCTCTTATAGTAAATACTGCATGCACCTGCGGGCTAGCAAAGGAGGGATTTGAAACAATTAGAAAGCTGCAAGAGGAGTTTAAAGATCTTAATGTTCTTTTATTTCCAAGTGCATTCAGCAAGATAATTAACCAGGAGAAAAATACACCGAAAGAAATACTGCAGGAAATAAAGAAAGCTAATATAACTGTGGGTGGCCGAGTAGTTGTATTTAATAAGAGAGTGATTGATAGCTCAAAGGGTATATTTGACTGGCTCACTAGAAACTATGAGAAAACAGGATGGCTTAACATAAAAGCAATTAAATGGAATTTTACCATGTTTGTCGTGGATAGGACAGGAACAAAGGTAGTACGGCATGACCCGCTGGCAGCAAAGTATCCAGAGGTTAAGAAAACAATTGAGAAGTTTTATACTACGGAATTGCCCAATAGCTCCAAATGATCAGTGATATAATCCAGAAAAACTAGCCAATAAATGAATAATATACGGGTATAAATTGAATGAAACTTTCTCCTGCATGGAGAACCAAAGAAAGAATACAGAAAGCAAATCTAATAATACCGAGAATGAATCAATAAATAAGTCAGAAAGTAAATCTAATAAGACCGAGAATGAATCAATAAATAAATCTGAGAATCAACATGAAGATCTATCAAAGCATGAGAAGGAAATGCATGAAAAGGCGCAGAGCCAAGTAGAAAGTGCAACAACAAAAGTTACTAACTTTTTCCAAGTGCTAACTGCAAAGATAAAAGGAGGAGCAGAAGGTGCTCGTTCTGGATTCTATAAATCAATGAATAAAGAAGAAGCGCAAGAATTACAAAATACTGATAAGAGCAGTGACAAGTTTGAAAGCACCAATACAAAGAGTAAATCAGAGTCTAGCTCTACCAAGAACAACTCACAGAGCACGGAGAAGAGCAGTGATAAATCAGAGTCAAGCTCCAATAAGAACAGCTCAGAGTCTAGCTCTAATAAGAATCGTTCTTAGCGCTGAAATAAGAGGATGTGAACAGAGTTTTTAGCTTGATCTGCACAGAACTTGGCTGTATAGCCCGAAATATTTCTCTGTTCAACCTATGCTTTTCTTTATCTTAAATAAAAGTTTATTACAACTTGGCCTATTTATAATTATTATATCTTAATTTATTAATAAAGCTTAAACCGTTTTGTATTTTGAAAAAATAAATGATATGGAAAGTGCAGATTCTGTCTAGAAACACTGGCGAGGGCTGGACACACTTAAATACTAATAATTCCCTGGAAATAAGAGTTGCCCTCAGAAGAAATACAGTACGAATATACTTGAAATTCTTCCGGTGCAGGGAAACTGTGGAAACAGTTAAAATATCAAATAGCACAGTAGAAATACAGCAGAAGTACTCATCGCTGGGAATATTTACGAACAACAGGAAAATCCAACTAAAGTTTGCTTCTGAGCAGGAAACACTTACTCTTCTAAACAAAATAGTATACGCGCAGCTGATGTACACGCTTAGAAGAGGGCTCCATGCAATCACAAGAAAGCATAAAAACCCTGGCACATATCAGACTAAATTATAAATACGGTGTAAATATTTACTTATCTATTTCTGCACTGTTAATCCTCTGTGACAGAATCAATCCTACATCGGAATGGCTGTGCGAGTAGCCATCATCGCATACAAAGGGATAGTCTTCAGTGCATGCGCACTTAAGCCACTTATGAACCAACGATGTCTCTAAAGGCTCTAGAATACTCTGCTCTTCTTCACACTGCGACAGTCGCTGTTCGATCTCTTCTGCAGGAAGGACCCCTTCTAATTTCTTCTGCAGATCTATCTTCTTCATTTGAACTAATAAAATATACTCCTCGATGGTTCCCATAAGAAACAGCCTGTGAATTATCACAGGCATTGTCTGTCCAAGCCTCCAAATACGCGCCATGGCCTGCAAGTCATTCGCTGGATTCCAATCCGAATCAATTATTATCATGCGAGTAGACTTAACTAGCGTAAGACCTTCTGCTCCGCACTTTGCCGAAAGAATAATTACCTTCTGCCCGCTTGCTTGGAAAGAAGAGAGCGCTTCCTCCCTCTGCGTAATCTTCATTTCTCCATGAAATGAGGATACATCTCTTGGTGCAATTGGCACTTCTCTATTCACTGCTAGTGATTTAATAGAACTTTCTGCCTTCTTAATCACTTCAATATATCTGGAAATAATGACAAGTGAGTGCCTTTCTTTAAGTATACTCTTAGCAAGCGTAAGGAAAACATTCCATTTACTTGGCGAGGTGCATGTTTTAATTCTTAGCCTTTGGATATCTTGAATTCCCGCCTTCGATGCAATGCTGGCATAAAACGATTTGTACGCTGCATATTCTTTGTTCTTTATGATCCAAATAATCTCATCCTTCTGCGGCAGTTTAAGACTTGTTCTTTCTATTTTTCTTCTAAGAACTGCATCGTTTGCTATATTTGACAGTTCTTTTATTCCTTTTGCATGCTCTGCTCTCCCATCTACTAATGCCAGAAGGGTTTTATACTCTTGCAGTGTGTTCTGAAAGGGGGTCCCTGTCAGTAAAAGCTTCTTGCTCCCCATCTTCTTCAGCGCCTGTAGAGCCTGCGATGTACTGGTTCTTAGCCGGTGCGCCTCATCGCAGATTACTAACTGAAATTTGTACTTATCTGTGTCAAGCGTGGCAAGCTTCTCATAGCTCACCAGGAGAACATTCTCAAACCCAGTGTACTTGTTCGGATGCTTTATTGCCCCATTGAACACTCGAAGAGAGCCTGCCCATTTTTTTATTTCCTTCTCCCATACGCCAACAAGCGAACATGGAGAAACAACCAAGACAAGCCCGCCGGCCCTGCAGAATATTCTGGCAATGGCAACCGCCTGGAAAGTCTTTCCCAACCCCATCTCATCAGCTAAAAGAGCACCATTTGCAGACCTCAGCCGCTCAAACATAAACTGCACGCCCTCTATCTGATAATCTTTGAAGAATCGCAGGTGTGATGGCTCAATATACGCCCGATTCGTAAATATTAGAGAGCCTGCTGGCGGCGGAGGCACCTGTACTTTTCGATTCACAGGCCTGGAAATAGCCGGAGCTTCCTGCGCTCGAATTGTAGTCTCTTTTATTTCCTTTGTTACGTCGGTGGAAACAAGATACATTGACCCTTCAAACTCCGTCTGGGCCGTTTGCATCACTCTATCCATGGGAATGCCTGCACTAGAGAACAGCGTATACGCACTTCCTGTTCTTTTTAGGGCGCCCATTGTGATAGGCTCCTGTATACCCTTTCGCTTATAAATGCATTGCATTGGCCTTTTTAAGATTTGCAACTTTTATATCCAAATAATTTAAAATTCCAAGTTATAATTAGGCATTTTAAAGAGCAGCTCTGGTTGGAGCAGGCAGAGGGCCAATTGCTAGAGGACAGTTTAATATACAGTTCATCACTCGTGTATATATTATATAAGGATAGAACAGAAAAATTGTCTAACTAGATTACCTGATTATGTCTACACCTCCATAAACAGTTAGAAACTGTAAATAAAGATAGATAAAACATCTGGATATAATCCGAATCTCAGATCTATATGAAATATTAATATTTAAATTATAGAAATAAGAAAACAAATGATTACAGAAATATTATTTTAATAGAAACCTCAGAGTGTTGCATATGCATAGCACAAAATATATTTTACTATAAATTAGTCTGTGAATCTGCTGCTAGGACATATACCAACGTATCTGTTGTAAATATTAGAACTTTCTATATTATTTGTGATTTCTTACCTGTATTTCGGGGTATGCGCATTTACAATGGTAATAGGAGTCTATTAGCTCGTAATAGACAGATGCATACTGCATAGAAATATACACAGATACTTCAAGCATTCTTCTGCGCAGTGTGAGTTGTGTTTCTCTCGCATTGATGCGGGTTAGGCACTTGTTTGTGCGCTGAAAGGAAGGGGGGTAATAATGCTTTATGTAGTAAATACTATATTTATTATACGGTCTTAGCGAATATCCATACGTGCAGAAGAGCACCTCCTATGCCACCAACGAATTGTCCGACCCAGTACACCCATACATCTCTCCACACGCCAGAGAACAGTGTACCTGGCAGAGTGATTGCAGGGTTAAACACACCACCACTAGAGCCAATACCCAGAAGAGACAAGAACCCCAGAGTAAACCCAATTGCAATGGGGGCAAATGCTGATCTGTTTGGTGCCTGTGAGGTGACTACGCGCAACTTATCATTGTCCTCAACCTCATCTGGCACCTCAATCTTTACCTGAGTGGGGGGATTGAACACATTGATGGCCACAGAAAATGCAACATACGTAAGTATACCTGTAAGAATTATCTCTGTTAAAATTGCATTTCCTATGCTGGCATTTGGGCCCAGAGTTGACCGAGTGTACCCAAGCAGCTCAGATGATGATCCTGGCTTTGTAAGCAGCATTACTGCAGATCCAAGCATGGCACCGCACGCCTGCATAATTATATACCCGAGCCCCATGAAAATAGGCAGCTTTCCTGTGACTATCGCAGCAAGAGTAATTGCTGGATTAAAGTGTGCTATGGTTATGTCCATAAATGCATAAATAATTGCAACACTGGTTAGTGCAATTGTTAGTGTAACAGCAATATTTGCTACTCCATCTGCACACGGCGTGATATTCACACCAGTGACTACAGAGTACACTGCAAAGGCAAACAGCGCAGTGCATAGCCCTTCTGCTAGGAATGATTGTAATACTATCCAGTTAAATGTAAGGCCCATATTGTTTACTATTTAAAATGTATTTATATATGTAAAAATAAATATATCCAGAAGGATAGTAAATAAATAGAGGAATCCCTTGATCAGGAAATTATAAAAACAAATAAATATACTCATACAATTACCTTTTCTATGCTCGGTCTATTCAATATAAAGTGCCTTCTAAATTACATCCAACCAAAAATTCATTATACTCATTATTCTATGCGAAATAGCAATGTGTCTTGTAATTATGACATATGAAATATTTAATTGATTCTCTGTTTCACTAAGATATAAAGCATGCACAGACATTTCTATATATTTGCTGAAATGTGTTAAAGAATATTTTACAATACAAAGAGTTATAGATATTTTGCTAGTGATCATGGAATATAGCATACATAAAGAATATAAACAGTTGAATTTTAAGATATTTTGGTATTTAATAGATTTACTGGTGATCGCTCTCCTCTGCTTCATTATCACCTGCAATTAAAGAAGATACCTGCCATACCTGGAGAATATTGTCATTTGCCACACTGGCAATCTCCCAGGGCTCGTGTGGATTCCATGAGATATCGCACACTGCGTCTGTATGACCGCCGTGGATGAAAAGCAGCTCTGGCGGGCCGTCTTCTTTGTCTTCCTCTGACTGCTCCTGGCCTACCTTAGACAGGTCCCACAGCCGCACTCTTCTATCTGATCCGCACGAAGCCAGCACAGTCTCATAGTGGGGTGACCATTCAACTTGTGTAACATCTCCTCCGTGTCCTAAAAGTGTGTATATAGGGGCTGCATCGTTCCTTATGTCCCATATAGTAAGTGCTCCCTCCTTAGTACCCGTGGCAAGCCATGACGCATTCTCTGGGGAGAACTGCACGCTAAGTGTCTCTCCCGTGGCAAGAAGCTTTTTCTCTCCTGTTCTTTTGTCTACCAGATGTGTGCCGGTCTTGTCCATCCCTAGTGCAAGTATACCTCCATCATTTGAAATTGCGATGTCATTTATCTCCTCACTCTCTTCTATCTTATTAATCGGCTCTGTCCCTGCATTAAGATTATATACACACACCATTCCATCGTATCCTGCACTGCAAAGCTCACCTTCAACCACAGGATTCCACGCCAGACCAAATCCTCCCTTTGTATGCCCACTAAAGACTATATCTGGCACTGCTTCCTTCCCAAAGGATGGATGCTTCGTGTAGTCATAAATGTGCACCTCTGGGTTGTCGTACTTCACTGCAATTAGGTTGTTGTTGGTGGGCATGTACCTGGCCCTGTTCACTTCATGCTGCATAGGTATCTTCTGGGTTATTCTTACCTTTGACTCACCAAGACCGTACCCTCCGTCATCTAAAGAGCGCACTGCTTCATCCCCTACCGTGTCCGGAAGAGTAACTGACATTATCTGCAAGTACTCATCCTCCTGCCCAGATGTCTGTGTGGAAAGAAGCAGTCGCTGCATTGTGGTGTCTGTCTCTTCATTTCTGACTGCATCAGGAAACCACTGCACAGTAAGAGATGGCCAAGTGAGTGCATGGGATAGCAGCATGTCATAGAGATATGGCACATTCTTTCTCCATGTTTTAAATTCTTCGCATATGGTTATTTCTTCTGGATCCATTTTCTTTTTGAATTGATATTTTAATTCTAGAATATATTTATAGTTCTGGAATTTTCCATATATATAATAGCAAAAAATTTACTAATAGAGTAATGGATGTCAAAGGATATTATAAATTATTAAATGTAGACCCAAATGCATCTGAAAAAGAAATAAAGGCTGCATACAGAACACTAGCCAAGAAGTATCACTCAGACGGTCTTACAGTGTCAAACGCACTGAAAGCATGCAAAACGGATGAAGAGAGGGAGCGGTTAAAGAAGGAAATGGATGCGAAGTTTTCAGAAATAACAAATGCGTATGAAGTTCTTTCTGTACCCGAAAAGAAGGCCCTGTATGATAAAGGAATAGATCCCAACCAGCAAGGAGGAGGGTTTGAAGGATTCGGGGACGGCGAGTCTTTCTTCTCATCCTTCTTCGGAGGGTCTATGGGCTCAATGTTTGGCGGAGAAAGAAGGCAGCAGAAAAACAACCCAAAGGTCGAGAAAGTGCACTTAACACTTGCCGATGTGATGAGCGAGATAAAGCTAACCAGAAAGATAACTAGAAACATTATATGCAAGCCATGCAAGGCTACTGGCTCCATGAACACAAAGACGTGTGCTAAGTGCCGTGGACAAGGTGCATACGTAGAAATTACAAACATGGGAGGAATCAGACTGCAAAGAGATGTTACATGTAACACGTGCAGAGGGCATGGAATAATCAAGTCTGGGCCAAGCTGTACATCCTGCTCTGGGCAGGGATACACCAAGAAGGTAGAAAACATAGAAATAACAATACCGGCCGGTGCAACAGACGAATACAAGCTCTCCTACAAGGGAATGGGAGATGAAGCAGATGGACTAGTTACCGGAGATTTAATTGTTGTTGTCTCTATAAAGGAAGACCCCGACTTTACCCGACTCACTCCAGAGCATCTGTATACCGAGGTAAAGGTACCAATCAGCGATATTCTTATGCAGAAACCCATCGAGATAACAACTATTGATAAGAGAGTAATCACAGTTGGCTATCCCACTGTAAGTGCACAGGATATAGGAGAGGACTACCTGCGCATTGATAATGAAGGAATCCCCATGAGAAGAGGAAGCAAAGGATCTCTCTTTGTAAGAATTGTTCCTATACTTCCACCAGTGCAGAAGATAAAGGACCTGGGAACCGAACTACTTAACTACACAGCCAGCACATACTCACCAACACACAGAGCATGCTTTATATCAAAGCACGACATAAACAAATGGTACAATAACCAGCAGAGCAGCTCTAGCCACGAGTCTCATTCCCGCAGAGAAGAATCCGGGCCATCATGCCAGACTGCATAATAGTGATATAAACACTAATAAACCTATTTTTAAAAATAAATTAGATATTTTCTACTTTAAGCTATACCCTGAAAATTCACTGTGCTTTAATCAGAAGGTATTAATGTGTAAATATGTCGGTATTCTGTGTGTTATGTGCAATTACAAACCTTGGCATTGGATACTTTGCATATACTCAAAATGATTGGCAGGGGCAACAAATATTTACTTGTTTTATAATTTTACTTTTCATTTATGTTGTATGAAGCATTCTTTACAGCTCTTATAGGGGTGTCTTGGGGGGTCTTTTTCCTTATAAACCCGCTAACACAAAACGGGGGCGTAGGGAGGTCTGTTCCTTCGATTAGCACAATAGACAAAGACTGCTTTATTTTTTTCTATTTAAATGCGGCCATTTTCTTTATTCTGATCTACTTCTTTAAATATACCAGTAAAAGCACCCACTTACTGGGCATACACATTCTTAGAAGACTTATTGAATCTTCTGTGTACTCCTATACTTATACAAGCAGAATGAATATCCTCCATCTGGCAGTGGGCATTATCTACTACCCAATGATACTAATGAGATCAGTTGAGAGCAAGTCCTCCCAAGTGTACTTATTCTGCGCAGGAACTCTCCTACAGACAGTTGCACACTATTTGATGTTCAGAAAAAAGCGCCGCATAAGGTATTTGCACTATATATCTGAGCTAATTATACACTGCGCCATATGCGTAGACTACTTGAACCTTGCATGGATTGTATCTTTTAGTATAATTAACATTCTTAACAATAAATAGACTTTTTATTTTTACTTTAAAATATTTTATCCCTTGTAGTAGGTGGAAGCTTTCGATAGAGGTAGAAATATCTTTAGGAAGGTCTGAGAGTAGCCATGCACAGATTGAAATAATCAAAGGGAAACCTTACGTGCCAGCTGACCAGAAATTGTTCCTGTACTCTGTACAGTTGAGATGGCTGGTGCTAGCCGGATAGTCAAATCGAAAGGTGGGCCAATGTGTACGTCCATAACTTAATTCAGACTACTCTCCACATACTCTTTTATATATAATTTCTTCTGTCTAATATTCATCGAGCTGCCTATATACACAGTATAATGAATATAGTTACACATACTATATTTCGGGTTGTTTCTGTTAATCTGTCTATTAGTTTTCTTCGCTGCCTGAAATGCATATCCGGAATAACTCTTAAGAGAGTTTTAGTACGCATCTGTGCAAATAAACTGTAAATTAATTATCTTATGCCAAAAATGAACCCATTTGACAATATACTAGAATGTGCGCTTTATATAAACTAAGTAAAAAGCATTATAATATACATCTTAATGCGTTTGGAGTTCTTTAATATGTAATGCAATATAATTGGTTTTAATTATTTCTAATTTTATTTTTCTGTTTTTGTTATGTTTTTAGCCACTCTCTGCGAATCTTCAGCTATTATTTATTTTATTTTCTTTGATTTTCATATACGCATGGGATATTTATTACTGCCGGAAGAAACAACAGAGGTGTTAAATGACGCATTCCTTAATTATTCGCTCACGATGAATCGCTCTACCACATTTGACAAACCATCTATATCAAATCCTCTTTTTATTTTTGATAACCCTATGTTAGAAATACTTACAGAGGACATTTCAATAGAAAGCGCACTGCACCCAACAGAAGAGACTCTGGCAAGTATTAACACCCAAAAAGAATCGCAAGACAGCGATGAAATAGAATATAAAGTAGAGATTAACTTTGACGCACTACAAGAAGAGCATGCCATGATAGGAATAGAAATGGAGCAGAATAATGTTGACCAAATAAGCAGCATAGGGCAGTATCTATACGAAGTTACTATTGATAATGAGACTAAATACATTACCAAGTGTGCAACAGTTGATGATAATTTGTACATAGCACTTACTGACACAGGAACAGTCTACAGCATAGATAAGTCGTGCATTGTAAGAAAGCAGAATGACAGGAGGCTGGAAGAGGCCTAGCCCATTATATTGTAAATATACTCTAATCGGCCTGGTATACATAACCTAATATACTATACCCCGAAATACATAATAAATAATTTTACTATTATCTTCCACTACACCTTTATTTTATTGATTATGTTGTACTCGCCATAAAACACACCCATTCTATCTTTATGCTACTTTTACTTTTATTTTTTGATTATTTTCTATTTTTATTTTTAGTTACTTCTAGTCATAATATCTGAGTAATAGCACAAAATAATTCGATAGATTAAAATTATAAAATGCCTTTATAATAATCTATAATAATATGCATCAAGTTCGTTATTTAACTGGTTTGCTCTTTTTATAAAAACACTTTAATTATTATACAACTTAATTATTCAACCCTCTCTATTACGCATTCCTATAACAAAAATAGCCATTTCTATACTTTTATAAATTATTAGACTTGTTTATCCCATACAAATAATAAAACTTATATAACCAGAAAAACCCGAAATTTAATATTACTAACACGTGTACAAATCCTACATAATGTCCATCCTGCTTGAAATATTTTCTTATGTAAATTCTTTTCCTGCTGTAATACAGTCCAATACTCTTATAATAGAATGCACTGTCTGTTCTTGTCTATCCTCCAACCTGTGATGAAAACACTTCTAATACATCGTCATTCTTCAGTCCAAGTGAGTCTGCTGTCTCTTCTCCACTTACAGTGATTCCATTGTGTGTGAATCTTAACTTGTGCGAGTCAAGATGCGATCTGTCTGTGTA
The DNA here is from genome assembly GCF_000250985.1 of Nematocida parisii ERTm1. Lineage (NCBI taxonomy): Eukaryota > Fungi > Microsporidia > Nematocida > Nematocida parisii. Next base: position 826,064 of record NW_013524646.1, on the reverse strand, counting down.
CTCTTTAAACAACTTGCTTAGTTTTGTCTTCCTTTTCATTACAAATGAGTACGTCTTTTTTGATTGGTCTGATATTTTCAGCTGAACTGTTGGTTTGGGATCTTTCTCCTTTACTTCTTGAATATGCATTAGACATTTATATTTTTTTATTTTTATACCCCATGTTTAATGATGAAAAGCTTTAACTCGGCCTTAGTAGGATTTGAAGTCATAGTTACTCTGAAAACATATTCGTTTATTAATCTCATAATGCGTAGACTGTCTATCCAACATTCTTAAAAAGACATGTAATTATTCTCTTCACGTTTCTAACAAACCGATTCTCTCTCTTCTCCTTTTTTGCAAGTCCTGGCTCTTCTGCTTTCTTAAGAAGGCTGTCTAGCTTAACCTTTGTTAGTATTACCTGGTAGTCAAGTGCCTCTAAAAGACACATTTCATAGCTATTTAGCATTTGTCTGTTTATCATTAGTATGTTGGCCCAGGTTCTGTTAATGTAAGATCTATCTATGAGGTATTTCGAAGATATGACCAAGCACACTGAGAAAAGGATGTACGTATTATTGAACAGTGTAGTGGCTCTCTCCAGAGCGAGTGCCCTGTGTTTTTTTGATTCCGGGGTGCTTCTTATCTTTTGTATGTACGCTGAGAGCTTCTCTCTGGCAGTAAATAAAAGAGAAACTGCTGCTAGCACAACTGTGCTTGATAAATTTGCTCGTTTTATAATATATAATATTTGATTATTGCTTGGCGCGTCTGCTATCTGCAGTTTGTTGAGTGTGTTTTGCAATACCTCGTTGGGGATGACTTCTTCTTTCTTGTCTGCCATTATGGAATATCTACTCCTTGCCTTATTTACTATATCCTGCTCTTTTCTATTGGTGGATATACTCCAGCGGATGCACCAATCAGAAAAATCATTGCGATTATATCTGGTGGTACACTGTCCAGTAAATTATACTTTGACGGATGGAAGCACTCGTACATTGAATTTCGTGTTATATCTTTCATACAAATATAAGCCTGCGCATTTACTCTGCATGCAATTGTGTAGAATGGCGTATTGTTAAATGCATGTGCATGCACTATAATAATTTATTGCAGAAATAGCTATAAATCCGAAAAAGCTACACTATTATTTCTATTGCTACTGTGTAAATTAATTAAATGTGATTATCTACACATTAGTATAAAAAAGTGTGCACATCATGCTTTCAGAATATATTCTGCTGTGCTCCCTCCTCTACCTTTGAACCCTAAAGGTAGTTTCAGACAATTTAGTATATTTGCAGCCTTTTCTGCCAGGTTGCGCTTTAAATTGTTTCTAATATATATTTTTACATTTAAACTCTTTCATTTAACATATTTAAGTAAAAATAAATCAGAAAGCTGTCACATATTCTTAAAATGAAGACTTTTATTTTCGAAATTAAATACCAGGATTATACACACGCAAACAATAAAACCACTGAAAACAGAAAAAGACACTGGTACAATTATTATCCAGTCTAAATAAAACATTACAACATATTTAGTTTATATCTTATACCTTCTTGTAGTCCATGCGCCCCTCTAGCTTCTTCTGCTCGGCTATTTTACGAACACTCCGTGTAAGATCCTCCTGGACAATAAAGTCTCGGTCATCTCTAATTGCAAGCATACCGGCTTCACTGCAGATGTTTCTTATATCAGCCCCGTTGAAACCGTGAGACATCTTGACAATTGTGTTGTAGTCTATATCCCCCTTTTTCTCCATCTTCTGCGAGTGTATCTTTAGTATCTCCAGGCGGCCCTGGCTTGTGGGAAGAGGTATTTCAATCTTTCTGTCAAGCCGACCTGGTCGCAAAAGTGCAGGATCCAAAATATCTGGCCTGTTTGTTGCCATAATGACCTTAACTCTTCCCAGCTCCTCAAACCCGTCCATTTGGTTCAGCAACTCCATAAGCGTACGCTGCACCTCCCTGTCAGAGGACGTACTTTCAGAGGACCTCTTTCCTCCAATCGCATCAATCTCATCCAAGAATATAACACATGGCTGGTTTTCTTTGGCATACGTGAACATCTCTCTAATCATTCTACTGCTTTCTCCAATGTACTTCTCAATAATAGCAGAGCTCACCACCTTTAAGAAGTTTGAGTCGAGTGTTGCTGCCACGGCTCTTGCTAAAAGAGTCTTTCCTGTTCCTGGCGGCCCGTATAAGAGCACACCCTTTGGAGCAGACACACCCACACGGCTAAATATCTCAGGATTCTTTATCGGAAGCTCAATTACTTCCCGGATTTCTCTCACCTGCTCTGCCAGACCACCTATGCTGTCAAATGAAATATCCCCAGGCTTTTCAATTGACATGGCGTGGACAGTTGGATCCACCTCTCTTGGTAAATGCCGCATTATGGTAAGTGTGGTTATATCTAGAGCCACACGTGCACCAAGAACTAAAAGCTCTCTGGGTATGCTTTTTCTTGCTCCTACAATATACCGCGGGCCCTGCGAGGTTTTAACTATAAACCTCTCCTCGTCAAGCTGCTTCAGCACCTCTCCCACCATCTGCCCAATACTCTGCAGCGCATTGATGTCCTTTTCCGTCTTTTCAAATTCAACTGTCTGGTTCTTCATTGACTCGTTTATATCCCGCATCGTCTCCATCACCTGCGCATGCTCTGCGATAACTTTCTGGTACTTTAGAAGGGCATCCTGTTTGTTTGGGTCCATAATAAAAAATAAATTACAAATTACTTATATGCAGACTTCTCTTATCTAGCGAACATTCACCAGATAAATAAAATGATTGCCGTGCGCCTCTGCATATAAAAATCATCCGATGCAAACACTCTGCTCCCATATAGGAAAGAATCAATGCACATAACAAATAAAACCAGACAAATCTTAAAGACATAGACTAACAAGTACTGCACTAATTTATTCTTATTAGTTAGTCATATATAACTGAATTAATCCTATGTAGATCTGCACTGATTGCGTCTAAATTAGATAGCTGGAAATATGCTATCTAGTTTATTTTTAAGATCACTTGATTCTAGCTAAACTGTTGAATTCTCTTATATAATAGCACGAAATAGATACGCGTGATGGGCAATTAAATAATCTTGGTTCTTTAAATAGAGGAGCAGCAGGCGCTTGCATGGGAATCCTTTCTGAATATCTATTTGCAATTGACCAGTGGAAACTCCTTGAGCAGTGGAAGATTCACATTCTTTACACGCTGTTTCTAACGGCAGAGGCTAAAACATCCATCCAAAAAAGCATGCCGTATAGATCGCTATATGACATGCACATAAATAGGTATCCAATTAAAACATATGAGGCACTGTCCCGGTACAGTGGACAAATGAAATATGAAATAATGGAGTATGCCGTGCTAGAAGAAAGAATGCATCAGCACCTGACTAGACTGCGTGTAAAGCTGCTCTTTCAGCTGCGCCATGACATGTGCCGCGTAAAGTTCTTTATATTCAATAATGTAGAGGTCCAAAAAATAGCCAAGCCGGCTCTTAGCAAGTACTACATGCATATTCTAGAGCTAATATTTATTGAGGAGTTTTCTCCCGCACACCTGCACCATAGCGCAGGAAAGCTGTATGTACACCTAAAGAAGTCTCTCTCAATAGGCATTGACATAAGAAGCACACTCAATCGGATAACAGAAATAGTGGTCATGGCCACCCCGCAGAGAGCGATCACGGCCCAGCAGGAAGTGCTTCTCAAAGGTATTTTCTGCGCTACGATTAGGCAGGTGCTTGTTTACTAGCAAAAAGCAGTGGTCCTACCGAGAATCGAACTCGGGTTACGGGATTCAAAGTCCCGGGTGCTACCGCTACACCATAGGACCTCTACAGACTAAATACCACAGATCCACTGCATGTTCTTCTCTGCACAGCCTGCCATACACTGCCTCTGCGTATGCTTGCTTCTTTTCTATTCTGTTAAATAATATTCTTCTTCAAAAGAGTCTGTTTTATTTTCACTCTTTTGTCTGATACACACTAAGAATTCTCTCATAGTACGCTGCTCCCTCTCTCTGTATGCCCATAATAATATTTTGGTTGAGTCTTCCGCTTTCTAGCTTAATGTACTCCAGAGCTATCACGCACTGTGAAATTCTCTTTGCAGCCTCAAAATACTTTTCCTGTATATTGTGCTTTATACAAAGAAGGAGATAGTCCTCTATCTCATCAGCAGAGCAGGTCTTTATTGTTTCTGTAAGAACCTCTATGTACTCTATAACACAGCCTGTTCCGCAGATGACCTCTATTATCTGGAACAGCGCAGATACATCTGTTTCTACTGCAGCAATTTCAAATACAGAAGGCGAGGATGCCACCTGAGTATACGTCACTCTTTCTACTATTTCCTCCTTTAGCAGGCGGTTTATTGTCTCTATCTCTTTTTTCGATTCTTCTTTTGTCTCATCTGATGCACCCATCAGCTCCTCTAGACGGGCCCTTAGCTGGACCTTCACTAGATCCTTCTTTTCTCTTTTCCACTTCTTAAAAGTGCGCTCGTCTATGTTTGGGTGCATGCCTTCGTCGCTATCCTCATCCAGTATGCTTCGGCACTGTGCGTAGTCCATGCAAAATATTTTTGCGCTCTTTCCCATTTATGCTTAATCTACTAGTTTGCTGCATCAGAAAACTGCTGCTTGTAGATTGCCTATGGCGTAAATAATAGATAATTTGTCTTTCTATTGCTTACGAAGAGCTGCAATCAGATCATGAATCCGTATTTATAATTATTTTTTTTGTATGACGCATGGAGCATAATCCTTCTTTTTCTTCTGTACACCCAATTGAGGGAATTCAGACGGCAAATAAGAACATCTACAGTTACTTTATGAAAAATGACAACTCATACTGTGTTGATAGTAAGCATAGATACTCTTTGTACAGAAAAGAGACAGACAAAACATATATTGTGGTTATATCCAAATATGAAAGTAATACAGGAGACTACACTTATAAGCACAACAGCAACTCAATAGAGATGGAGTGCTTAATAGGGGAGAGTAAGCACAATCTACATACAAAAAAAGTTACTCTTTCCAACCTGTTCAAAACAATCAGAGAGATAGAATATTCTTTGCCTGGAACAGAGGACATAAAAGCAAGTGATATCTTTATAGGGCTTGTCTATCCAGATGGGCTGAATCGAGTCAGTATTATGAACATGGTTGATTCTGTGCTAAATCACTCTGGGTTCAAAGGCATCCTTCTTCTTCCGCTGACCCTTAGTGTGTGCTTTGGCCTGGGCCTGTCTAACTCAGTTGTATACAGCGAAATGGACAAAACCGTTACTCTTGTTGAAGATAACTGTGTGTTTGACACCTTCACTGCAGATCGGCCAGGTAGCACCACATTATATGGAAGCGATGTGGTTGAAGAATTTCTGCGAAAGGAAGAACCAGTAAAGAACACGCTGGAAATGGCCTGTTTTATGTGCAACGTGCCCTTTGAAGTATCTGAGTTTGGCATGCATTTTCTTAATAAGCATATGATAGATATATATGCAGACCAGAAGCACAGCGACACGCTTCTCCATAAATGTGTGCCAAAGGAAGAAGCGCCTGCAGTGGAAGAGCCCACGTGCACAGATCTAGATACTGTAGGAAAAGACATGCTAAGAAAGCTTGCACCGCCTGAGCGAAGTACAAAAATTACATCAACAGTTGTTTTCATAACGAATAAGTCTATTCCAGAGGCAAAGGCCGAAGCTGAGGATGAGACGCATGAAAACGAAGGCGCCGAAGCAGAGCCAGCAGATAGCCATGCTACTCCAGAACCTGCTATAAAAATAGTGCCTCCCATAATTGATGAATCCACCACATCAACCATTCTTTATGTTGAAGATAAGAAAAAGGCACACACTGCATGGAATGGTGTATTTGCGCTTGCTAACATTGAGCCATCTAAGGATCTGTGGCTTACAGACAAAGAGTGGCGGTCTGTGGGGCTACGAGTTCTTAAAGAAAAAGTTCTTTTTTCTATATAGAAGTTCCTCTAAATGGCTTAGATGAGCAAATACACTGCATATGTGCATAGCCAGAGTATGTGATGGTTCCTCTGCTAAAAAGCGATTTAAATAAATGTTTAATACTAGTTGGATTTATATGTGTGTTCACATGGCAATTTCTTGAGTATATGAGTAGAATGGACTTAATTTAAATTACTACACTTTATATAGAAAATAGTAGTTAGTGTCAGTTCATTATTTCTTGCAACTGCCTCTGTCAAATTTTTATGTCAAAAAAGTATTCGGGAATGGTTTTCTCCAAGGAGAGAACATTTGTCCCCTCAACAGAAGAAGAAAGAGAAATACTTGCCAATCTAAACAGAAAAATACACGGGAATGACCTAGAAGATGACTTCTTTACACTTGCCGATGGTCTTCGTGAGGAGCGCGACGAAGACTCCGACTTAAGCAGCGGTATCGAGATGTCTGATCTAGAGAGTGACTGCTCACACAATGAAGAGCAGAAAACAACAACCCTACACGCAAAAGAGGCAGAAAAAGAAAATGCATCAGCAAAGTCTGCTTTGCCAAAGGATTGCTTTGCCTCTCTTATTGACCAAGTTAATAAGCAGAGTGGTGGGTCTTTCTCTGCACTCTCAAACATGTTTGTCAAGGAGAAAAGAGTAAAAAATAAAAGGCGGCCAGAATCATCAATTGAGGAGTGCAACAGAATTCTCAGTCGATTGGGGGAATATTCTGCAAATTACATAAAAGAAGAGCCAGAAGCAGAGCCTGCGCCTGTGGCTAAAACACCCAAAAAACTAAAAACTAATGATAAGTGCGAGAACTGGGAAGATGCAACTACTAATTCAAATAGAATTAAGCCAAATATTATATAATGAAATGTTCTTATATTAATAATACAGTGAATATCTGCTATTTCTGAAATTCGGGTTATTTAGCAGTAAAATACTTTAAATCTAGTAGCTAGTCTGTGGTGTTTTTTGCATTTAGTGCTATAAATACGCTTTGTGACTAAATAGCAGTAGCAGATAGTATTATAAAGAGTAAATGGCTCTGTTCTACACATATAATAAATAGACTTAAGTATTATATTATTTGGCATCATCACCTTATAATCTTTTATTTCTAGCTATATCTGGATAGTTAATGTATTTGTTTTATTTATTATTAATTTCACTTACTTTTCTCTTTATTATACTGTATGCCTCCTGTCTTTATATTGCTATGCATATACTTTTTTGATAAATACCTCTAGAAAATTGGTTATTTGGCAGGCAGTATCTAATATTCATGATGGCCTTTCATATAATATCATATAATTTCTTCATGGCATCTTCAAAACTATGCACTGTGTTATAGTCTATTGTTGTAGTAAGGAAATGTATATTAAACTAAGCTTATTTGTCCTTTGTAATAAATATTTTAGTTTTCTTTCTTTATTTAACTAGATGAATATTTAAAACCTCTTCACACATAATAAGAAAAAATACATATTTGTTTATTTTTCAGTATAATAATAGAATAGAAATAGAAAAAACTAGCTAGGCGATAGAATTTATTCAGAAAGCGAAATAACCCGAAAAACTGAGCAATTCTAAAGAACATTGCATATTTAGCAGATTTTAGATTTATGCTATAGTATAAGGATCCCAGCAGGTTCTATTTTCTACCGGAAAGTTGCTAAGAAACTCATCATCTTCTGGATCCAATGTCTGGGAAAGCGCATTAAAGTTCTCTATGATTCTATCTGGATGCACACTCTTAGGAATTACACAGCAGTCTTTATCCATAGACCATTTAAGTATCTGATTTGCAAGAGAGCCCTTTTCTTTCATTTTTTTTAGCTGTGGATACTTCTGCAGATACTCTTCAGAAAGAAGAAGCCCTCTTCCTAGTGTAGAGTAAGACTGGACTACTACCCCATTGGTCTGGCAGTACTCAACCACATCCTTTGGATAGCACAATGGAGAAAGCTCTATCTGGTTTATCTGAGGCTTCTTCTCAAACTCCTCAAATAAGTCTCGCAGGTGTGTGGTCATAAAGTTGCTTACACCTATATTCCGCACTACACCCTCTTCCTGCAGCTCAAGAAGCGCTCTGTACGATCCATGCCGAAGTTCTTTGTTTTTTGGGCTCTGAAGATCTACCCCCTTTGCGCCTGGCCAGTGGATCAGAACAAGGTCAACATACTCCTGCCCCATGGTCTTCAAACTCTCCCGAACAGATGCCATTGCTTCTGCATATCCCTGATTTGATGTGCTTACTTTGGTGGTTATAAAAACATCCTGCCTGGAGATGCCCGTCTTTGTAATTGCTTCGCTTACCTGCTTTTCATTTTTGTACACCTGCGCAGTGTCGTATAGCCGGTAGCCCTCCTTCATTGCAGTGCTTATTGCTAATTCTGCCTCTTCACACTTAGTTTCATATGTTCCCAGTCCAAGAATATCTATTTCATTGTGATTGTTAAGTGCAAGTCTTTTCATAAACAAAAAAGTTTTCATTCTAATATTAATGGAGGCAGCCATTCCCACGGATTCCAGAAATTATAATTCAAGCAGGCATAAATACGCGTCATTTTTTTTTTATAATGAACGAGACGATTCTTAGTCTCCATGAGCCAGTTCTCGGTGAATACGTTGAAAAGTTTCTTGAGGAGTTTGAAGAAAGAAGGCAGGAAATAATAGTTCTAGTTACTAACATGCCGCAGAAGCACTCATTTGCAAATCATATCTGTGAAGAGCTAGAAGGAAAATACACAAAGGACAAAATCATAGAACTAGAGGTAGATATGCTAAAGTATGCCTCCAAGGACTATTTTCTACTAACTAACGCCTGTCTTTACCTAGAAAGGCGATGGAATACTGCACTTATTAAAAGAATCCTTAAAGATGCGCTGAACAATGAAGAAAGCCTAGCTATACTTCTCTCTCTAATTACAGAGTCAGCAGAAGAGGAGGTGTGTAGTGACTTCAATTTAGACCTACAGATAACTCTACCAGAGAATTTTGAAGAGGTAAGAAAAGTGCATGCAATACTATCAGATTTAAGAAGTAGAAATATAATACAGTCTATTCGGGATACATTTACCTCCTACAAAATTATTTCAGCATACAGTGGAAATGTATATTATACTGTTTGCGAGTTGAATTCCCTAATTGATCTAGAATCGGTGGTCTTTAATGACATTATTGGAGGAATTCTTTTAAGTATATTGCATGCAAAGAAAGATATTCCCTACTTCTCAAATATTCTGATTAGAGTTATGAAGAGAAGTAGAATGCACACTCGATCGTTCATTCAGCTGTTGTTAACAGCATATAATCTGAAAGATGAGATTTGGGAGAAGCTGCAGGACATTGTACCACATCTGTATGTGCGGCTAGGTTTGGATAGAAGAATGGGAGTGTGTCTTCTATATACATTGAATTTACAGAATGCTATATTGTTATATGAAATACTTAATGGGCAGGTTCCTAAAATAGAAGTATTTGATAGGTGTACCCAAGGAAGGGAGTCAACTCCAGATGATGCAGTGCGCGCAGCAGTAAGAGATATCATAAACATATCACATAATGAAACTTATGCCACGCCAGCAAGCGCACAGCACCCAATGTCCACGCCAGGCAGTATTTCTAAAAAACCGCCAACTAAGTATGTAGAAATAGAAGACAAAGTGCAATTTTGTGAATTCTTTATAAAGGCGACAGCACCGACTATTACCCATCTAAACAACATATCTATTGAGTACATGGATGTAATCAAGAACATGACAGAGCAAGAGATAGATCTTCTAGTTGGAGGAGTGCTAGCTCAACATAGCTCTTTGGTGCATAAAGAGCTTTTGGTTAACATGATATATAATCTAAGAATAAAATAGATGCATGGTATATGCACTTTTATATAAATAATTATTAAAGCTTTTTTGCTGTGAGCACTGTGTCTTTGCAGTAGTAAAATATTATATTCTGCTATTTCTATGATTTACATATTTTTACTATTTAGTACTGTTATAATTCTATAAGGCCAAGCATACAAATTATTTTAGACAAGTGCACTGCAGTATGGTGTGTTAGCAGGTATAGAATCGCAATGAGTGTATATTTTAAGACACTTTGCATGCTTTTTGCAGAATTGCCGCGTGTTCGTTATGTGCTAAAGTGGTAAAAATTATTTTTATTTGTCCCCCTGTTATTATGGATTGTTTATTAGCATACAGATTAGTAGAACTCGCCAACGCAAAGAAGCCAGAAGCAAGTGAAATAGCAAAAGTCATTGAAATCGCAGGAGGAAACGCAGATGCAGCAAAGATACAGGCACTTCTTAAGTCATTCGAGGGAAAGAACTCTGATGAACTTATTGCACAGGGAGCATCTATGCTCCAGTCCGCAGCACCAGTAGCAGCAGCAGGAGCATCATCAGCAGCAGCAGCAGAGACTAAGGTAGTAGAGGAAGAAAGCGAAGAAGAGAGCTCAGGAGACATGGACCTCTTTGGTTAAGCAACAATCTTCTAGATTTACTATCAGAAATAAATTATATTTCCAGCTGATTATTCTAGAAAAGTTAAAGCATTTGTTCTATTCTGCAGTAAAAACAGAAGAGCTGAATGCAGGGTAGAAGGAGCTCTGCATATTTTATTTTAAATAATTTTATGTTTCAATGATTGAAGTAAACTATATAGACTTCTATGCAAATGGGAATACGCCAACGGATATACTCAAGAAGAAAATGTGTCCGACTATATGTATTTCCTCAACAAAGCCAGATGCAGTGCTGAAGATAGAGGTGGTTTACTCTGTTAGCTCTTCAAACACCGATTATGACCAGATATTATGCAGTGAAACAGTAGAGGGAATACCTGCAGGGGTAGTTGAGTTCGAGCTAGAGACTGAAATACCAAACCTCTCAAAGATCCCCAGAGAGCACTTGCTTGGGCTTGCTTCAATACTCTTCTTATTCTATACAGCAGAGGGCCAGCAGTTTGTCAGAGTGGGGTACTTTGTGAAAATAGACTACCTAGGGATTCAGATTATTGAAACCCCGCAGGAGTACCAGGAGGATGCATTTGAAATTGATGATATAGAGTGCTCATCAGATGTGGCAGAAGAGAGAAGCCAAGAAGCAGAGCCAGAAGAGAAACAGGAAGCTGCAGAAAAAGAAGAAGAAAAGAGTTTGGAGCAAGACGAGGCCAGTACAGAGAAAGAGGCAGCAGAGGACGATGTATCAATTGAGGCTGAGGAGGCAGAAGAAGCAAAGAAAGAGGATATAAAGCCAGAAGGAGTTCATGATGGCATTCTTTTTGTAACTGAGGAAAACTTTAAGACAATGGACCTTGATATGGACAAGATTGAAGGAAAAGTTTTAGATCCACCCCTAGTGACTGTTTTTACTGAGGCATGGAATACTGCAGAGGATGAAGAAGATGTCTCTAAATTCAATGAAGAATAGATCTAAACGGCATAATAAACATAAATTATACTCATTATACGCATTTTCATAGCAGTATTATGCAGCTTTTTCATTTTTTCATGCATGGATTTGTGTTAGAAATGCGCACAAATACACTTTTATTTCTTATTAATGCTCTTCTGTTGCAAAAATTCTTATTATAGTTAACACAGTTAAATAAATGCATCTATACAATATTAATTTGTATTATTTCTGAATATGCATAAAAATATTGGCAAATAATATACAAATTAATATTGTATAGATGCATAGCCACACATATAAAAATGTAATAGTTAAATACTAAACTCTATTATTAATGTCGGGTTATTCTAAAAGACGAAACAGAGAATGAATAATAGCAAAAACAAAACAGTTATTCTATTTTATTCAGTTGAATTATCTGAAAAGCAGGCAATTAGTATATAGAGTGCAAAGTATGTTAAAGTGTTTAGACTATTTTAAAGGAAGAATTCGCCGCTTTTACTATTATCATTAAATGACCAAGAAATCTTGTTGTCTCCCTTCTTTTGTATGGTTTTTGTGTTAAACGCATTGATTGAAGTATCTATATTGTTGTAGCGAATTGTTATATCCTTTTGAAGACACTCTATCTTAAGTGTATCCTCTTCTTCTTTAATCTTTATTATTTCCACGTACTCCCAATCAAGTGCTGTCTCAGTATATAGCATTTTCTCATTATACGCAAAAGGAAGACGTATCTTCAGTGGATTAAATGACATGACTGTAAATGGCGCCTTTATAAACTTATGCAGATATGCCTCTATTTCTTTTTTCTCCTGACTTTCTTTACGTGCGTGCCCAGGCACAACACACAGCCTGTGCGCCACAATTTTTTTATCTATAGGAACTTCAAGTACTTCAATCGATAAATTGAGCGCCTTGCTATACGCGCTCCCTTTGTACTTTAGATGTACCTCTGCTATTTCACATGACGCAGATACAAAAAATCTGTATACTCCATTACATGCGCATATTGGAAGAATAATTTGCTTTTCTTTTTGCTTAACCTGCATAGAATTGCAAGATATAACTGTTGTATTGGATGGCAGCCGATTAAGAAGCAGGCCAGTTACCTGTACATGTGGGTTATTAACTTCTATTAGCACGTCTCCCTCTGTATAGATTGCAGTGATTGGGAATGAATTTTCATCATCTGCCGCTTCTATTTCTCTGTCTTTAAGTATTTGGTCTATGCTATACACAGACCTTGTTTTTGTGCAGGATAATGTTTCCTTGTTCTGCGTCATATATTCCCCTATACCACTGGATATCCATATTTCTGGGTCTGGAATTGATCCTTTGGCATGAATATACTCATCCAAAACAAGATCATAGGGAGTTCTATCGGTAACTAAATCACTTTCTAGTGATATTATAGACTGAATTGTTTTTCGAGAACTATCTATCTTGCTAGGCAGGCACATGTTACAGCCAATTTTATCCATGGCAAGGCCCATTAGAGTATACTTTGTGTTATATCCCGGGCCAATATACAGAGAAAGCATATAAAAAAATATGCTGGATTTATGCGGCGACACCTGAACGCGTGAGTACATATTGAGAATACTTGGCGTTCTTTTTGCAGCAGACAGACTGAGTCCAACCAAAATTGAATTTATAACTCTGTCCTCCTCATTGCTGTTCTCCATTTTGCGAAGTGCAGTGGATATGTATGCAATATCATCTATCACTGCTGGATCTTCTGAATTAAGCAGGGCAAAAAGAAGCATTTCGTATATTATATACGGAATAACTTTAAAGAGCGAATACGACGAGGGCATATTCTCCTTAATGCATCTCTGCGCCTCTTTCAGCCGATTTATTTTAATCAAAAAAACTACTAATCGCAAACAAATGGCGTCTTTTACATTAAATCTAGATGCTTCTGACTTTCGTATGGCGCTGTGTATAAGCAAATCAATCTTATTGTTGATGCACTGTGTTATGTGCTCTGGCTGCAGATCTTGATCTACTGTGGTATAGGACTGATACTGCGAGGATATAAACTTGTCGGACGTACAAGCAGTGATATATGGCTTTCCATTTTGTGCACCAAGGTATCCGTCTATAAAGTACAGTGGCTCTGCCCGAGAAAAAACATTTATCTCAGATATTGGGAATATTTCCACATAGACATACAGCAGTGGGGGAAGGATAAAAGACTTTCTTATCTCTTCACTTGGTTTGTATTGCACGGTAAGGGACTGCCTTGTTCCGGAAGAAAGAATCTTCAGAGAATTTAAAATAACCATATATTTGTTTACATTAGTAAATAAATATGAAAGTCGGAATAAATGGGGCAGGAAGAATAGGAAAAATGGTCATTCGAATAGCTTTAGAAAGGGGGATTGAAATAGGGTGCATCAACGACCCGTTTATTGATGCAAAATATTTAGCATATCTTATCCTTCGGGACTCGACACATGGAACCTTAAAAGATATTACAATTGAGCATACTGATAGCTCGTTAATCGTACGGAAAGAAGGTGCCTCTGATATGACAATTCAAGTAACAAACAAGAAAGACCCATCTGAAATCGAATGGGACACATATGGAATAGAGTATGTGGTAGACTCATCGGGTGTGTTTAAAACCGTGGAAGCCTGCCAAAAGCATCTGCGCCCAGGGGTAAAGAGTGTTATAATCACTGCGCCTAGCCCAGATGCACCCATGTTTGCTATGGGGATAAATGAGAAGGAATACAACGGAGAAACTGTAGTGAGCAATGCTAGCTGCACAACAAACTGCTTAGCCCCCGTTGTGAAGGTAATTGAAGAGGCCTTTGGAATTGAAGAAGGTCTTATGTCTACAGTGCATGCCTTAACAGCTACTCAAAGAATAGTTGATGGAATGTCAATGAAAGAGTACAGAGATGGAAGAGGAGCCCTTCAGAACATTATTCCTGCATCAACAGGTGCAGCAAGCGCAATAGGAAAAATCATCCCAGCACTTAAAGGAAAATTAACAGGGATGTCTTTCAGAGTGCCTGTGGCCAATGTGAGTGTGGTAGATCTAACTGCCCGGTTGAAAACCAGCGCAACCCCAGAGCAAATAAAGCAGGCTCTAAAGAATGCAAGTGAAACAACTTTGAAGGGTATTCTTGGATATACCGAAGAAGCAGTTGTAAGCAGTGACTTTATTGGAAGTAGTTTAAGCAGCACTTTTGATGCAGATGCATCTATTTTTCTCTCAGATCGGTTTGTGAAGCTAGTTGCTTGGTACGATAATGAATGCGGTTATTCACACCGAGTGGTTGATCTGCTGGTTCATATAAGCAAATTCCATAAATAAATGGAGTACTGCTTTTATTTATTCTAATTTTCTGTTTTTTCTCCAAAAGAATTTATAAAAAGAGGCCTTTAGTCTCTCTATATTCTAGAATTTAAATAGCCTGAAATTCAAATGATTTATTCTATATTCACTGTCAATAGAACAAAAAGTATTAAGTTTAAGTATATATATACAATAGTTTAATAATAACAATAAAAGATCTCTCAGCGCAGAAAACTTTCCCAAATGGCTTTATAAGCTGATTGCCAATTGTACTTCAGGTTATAACCCGAATTAATCATCTAATATATACCAACTATATCACTTTAAATAGTAGAAATTCTTCTGAATTGAAATATCTAAATATATGATGCTATGTAGTGTAAAATAGAAATACTGCATGGTCTAATCTTAGATAAAGTGGCTAATATATAGATAAAGTTTCAAGCTGTTCTTTATTATTTATGTACAGAGCTCTTCTCTAATTAAGACAGTATAGATTATATCCTATCCAGACAAGAATCCTTCCTGCCAAAATGTTCACTGTAAGAAGAGCCGTCTGTGCTGCGCCTAATTTATATAATGCCATGCTTAAACAGGTAGATGAAAGATCTTCAAGCATTTCTTATATTTTACTTTCTTTCAATTATACTAGTAATTAATTAATAATTGCTATATTTACACCATAATCATTAAAGATGCCCACAAAAGCTGTTTATTACATTGAATAAAGGAAACTCTGGAATTAGTTTAGGTTATATTCTCTGATTAATCATATAAAAGAAATGCAAAGATGAAATATTCTGTTTGTTTGTTTTAAAAGATCTATTAAAATGGATATGAAATCAGATATATAGAAAACATGGTTAAAATCCTCCTTTATTGCGATTAGTATACATTTTTATCAGTTATCATATGTATGCGTTAGCTATACACCTTGATTATAAATGTTTCATGTATATTTTCTAGTTTGCCTGTGAATTCATTCTCATATACTCGATTCCTCCAGTCATATAAAACCTTTTAAAGTACTATATAGCTTAGACTTTAGAACTATTCTATTTTCTGCTGGCTTCTTTGGAGCTTCATGTAGATCATGACTTCCTATAGTGTATAAATGGCGCCGCACATTATTGAACTATTTTCAACTTTTTAATTTATGTGTGAATCTCTCTCTATAATGTTTCTATGTGATCTATTACAACAATTCTGAATAATTTATTCATGAATTATTTTCATCCATTATTAGTAAGCTACACCAAGCATTGAAATTACAAAGCCATAACAACTCTGTAATCTTATTTAACAAAAGATACAGCATATTCAAACCATTCTTGATATATACTCTTCTTTGGTATCAAAACAACTGGATTTGGCGTTATTCTGTGTAATGCAATGTCTAAGCATGGTAGCAAAAGCACTATGGCAGAAATTAGCACAAACAAGCCGCATATAGTTACATAAAAAAGGAACCCCCTGTTACTACTAGGCTCTTCTATGTATTTCTTGTGTGTGGTTGATATAGTTGTAGGAGCAGCAAATTTTGCATAAACATAACTTGAAATTGAAACTATCCCAGTAACAATAATATAAAATACACCAATGTGCGCAAAGAACATATACACGGCGATTTGCTCAGTTTTATGTGCCTTTGTAAAAAGAAACAGAAGATAGCACAGTGGTGCACTAAAGACTAAAAATAAAAATATCCTTGCAATAAAAACAAAGATCATTTTCTTATACGTATTAAGCTGGGTGATTCTGGTTTTCAGCATCATTAATAATATGGTTGCATAGTATTTAGAGCATATTCCTAGACCTACCATTATACATTTTTTAAACAACCTAATATGATCATCATTATGAATATAATTTCTATTTGGGTTCTGTAAAAGATTATACATGTTTAGTGCAACAATAAAGAATCCCATTGTAAGAAGTAGAATATATGGCATGTGCCTAAAGAAAAACCAGCCAATTGACCTAGACACAGTGTTCCATGGAGCCTTTTCTTGTTTTTTTGCCTTTGGAGCAGTAATTTGTGATATTTCTTGGATGGTTAATGTATGTGTATTGCAGTTTGTAGTTTCTTGCATTCTCTTAATATTAAAAATTTTCATTTATGATTTAATTAACTTTTTATGATTTTTTACTGATTGAAATTTTTCTCTTGCGCACCTATACCCACTGTTTTCTAGTGGGGGTTTATATAAAATGATATCTCTTTCCTTTTAGTTTGAATCATTTGTTTTTTTCAAATAAAATTGCCATTTCCCTTGAAATATTTTGGATTGATTATTATTATACAGCTATAAGTTATAGTGCATGGTATACTGTGCTGTCTTTTATAATGCATTCTGTCAAATAGATTTTATATTGTTGTATGCACTGGAATTAATACTGCTTGCTGTTTCTAAATTTTGTATTTAAAGTTATATGGAGAACTGGTTTTTCTCTCTTTTTCGTAAATGTGAACTCCTATTTGTCATAACTAAACTCTTTTCTTTATTAAAATCCAGAAACCCTTATATAGTTTTCGCCCTCATCATTTATGATTGCCACAGATGTATTCATATCACAAATTATGCATACTCATATATTACTATCGTCAATAAACTGTTTTAACCAAAAAAAAAACTATCACGCCAATTGTTCCATTACCTCAACGGCGCAATGCCATCGCTGAGGCGCGTGTGGTTTCCGTGTGCCCGTAGAGAGCCAACATGGAGTATTTTTATGTGGTTAGAAAACTCTTTTTATACTTTTATAGCCTATAATACGTGAAGTATTGTATAATTCAATGGTTCTCCTATTAGTTGATGCGATGCCAAATATAAAATTTGTAATATAACTATTTATTGTGTTCTTAATAAACTAATATTTGGCTGTACAGGTGGGATTTCTACGATTCCAGTTACTTTATCTCTTTATTAAATATTCAGGTAAGGTGATCTCTTAAATATTCTGTATATTACAATAAATATTAGACTTTTAACTTTCTTCAGAATATATTCTATTACAGTGCAAGTATACCAAAGAGAAAATGCATTTAATTTTTTATATACACATTTATTTTTGTAGAATATAGAAATATTCTGAAATATACGGAATATAACCCGAATATATAATCCAAATTGTTGTATGCTAAGACTAGCATTGATGTAGCACGACATGAGTTATCGGGATGTTTACATAAACAGAGCAGCACAAATTAAATCAGAAATTATTGTTGACACAACAAGTCAACATAAATTAAATTGATTATACAGTCTATAAATACGTATACAAATTCAATAAAAGTCAAAATTTAAGAATGCCTTTTCCTAAGAAAACAACTGTGTGATTGTACTGTTTTCGATATTTCTTACAAATTGTTTCTATGTATGTTTTAAATAATTTCTATATTTATTTTATTCTTCTTGTAATAAACTCATATTCATTTTCATTGAAATATTTTCATAGAAAAGTGAACATATTTTATTTCTACAATTTGAAATATTTAATAGTATAATAGAATATAAGTAAAGGACAATTATACAAAAAGTATAGACAAACTATGTTATTATTAAAGAATGTGCATAATACCATATGCAATAGAATATAGAACAGTCAGGTATAATGATACTACTTATCACAATTACAAATTATGTTATATTCATATTGATTTTTAAAGAGACTATAATACACACCGAGAACAGTTAACAAAAGTTAAAGAAATGAACAATTTCCTTCTTCATTAAACAAAAGAAAGTTAAATTATAAACTAGTATATAATAAACTGTGATTGTATTGCATGTGCATACCTAGCCCACTGCACTTTATTCTCTTCATGTTCTATTACTACTATACACAGCCATACATTGACTAATTATACTATAATTATACTTTTTTCATTTTTTTCTCACGGGATATTTTTTTAATTTTATTCCTGAATTATAGGATTGACGAAGTGATGGATGAAGGAAGAACTTAAGGAACAAGGGGGCCACAAGCCGGCTGGCCCCCACACCGAACACGTAGCCAACCAATCTGGCCACAGGTGATTTTGTTTCGGACTGACCCACAAGGCTGAGTGTTTCCAGACCGAACAATGTATTTGTATATGGCTGAGAAGTCTCTCGTCCTGTGGATAAAATTTAAAATTCCTTCTCTATTTATACCCCACATATTTCCCACTTCCTCTTTGGGACGCAACTTTTCCCTTTAGGGTAAGTATACCCCTGTAACCCGACATAACCCGAATATTTGGGCCAATTTCTGGCCAATTTCCTCACTTTTCATACCCCTGCAGCAGAGTTTTTCGTCAGGTTATTTTTGCGAAGGGGCTCTTCAAAGAAGGCCAAGAATGTATAGTATGCGAGGTGGGCAGGAATAAATGGAGGGAGGAGTTAGTAAGGGTGTGTGCGTATAATATACAAACTTGTGAGAGTGGGTGCAAATATGTCATTATTAACTATGAGTTCGGGTGGTGTGGGTATCTATAATTCTAGTATGGGATGGAAGAGAGGGGTGGGTGTGTTATATTAGTGTGAATTGACTAGGTATACAATTATTATAGGATTATAGGATTGTTATATTTAATACAATAATAAGAGTAGAAATAAAAGTATAAAGGAAGAAAAGAAATAAGAAAAAAAGAATTGAATAAAACTAATAATAAAGGACAATGGACCAACAAGAACGATAACATACCAGATAAAACTCCTATAAAATGGAATTTGATGTTTTATCTAGCTTTATTAGTAACAGCGAAAAGAATAAAAGAAAGCAATGTATTTAAATGCAAAATAGTTGTACGTTTACACTTGCTGGTTTCTTTTTAAATGTAAACTACTATTGGCCATGACTAAAGTCTGGAAACTTTTATATAGATTTGTCTGTGCTATTTATAATCCCGCCAAGTGTCGTTTCTGTTTGACTGTCTCAGTAAGAGAAAATGCTACTTCTGAAAAGTATATGGTGCTCGTAGATACACAGATAGCCAATAATAGGCATTCTATAAAATTAAATAATTGAACAAATCTTTATTAAGTAACATGTTTTAAGAGCATAAACAGAGAAATATATAAAACATGATTAAAATAGATTCTATAAAAATGATTTTGTAGATTTTATGGCATCAGAAACAATCTATTAATACACTATAGAATATCCCTACAATGAAAATAAATATAATGAAATGGTGGATATCCATAGTTGTAGGGGGGTTATTTAAGACCACATATATTCTATGTGCAGTAATGCCGCAAGGAAGCTTACTTAACACCACAACCCAGATAGATTTTAGTAATCTACATATTTTAAATAATTCTTTACTTAATTCGGAAAGTGCCAATAAAGAAGAAAGAATAGAAAGTACAAGCAAATCTCTTTTAGGAGCAATTAAGAAAGCTTCTAGTAAATATGGGGTAGAACCCTCAGCAAAGGGCGATGCAAGAAAGAAAAGAGCCCTACAAAGCAGAAGAGGCCCTACAAATACATACTTTATTAAGCATACCGATGATATAAAGAGAATTATATCAAACATGAATAAAGTATTTCCTAATGGTAGCAGGCAGCAGTCTATTCTCTATCAGAAAATACATACATGGGCCGAAAAACATATAGAAAAGATACAAAGTTCTATACAAACAGTCAATAATAAGCATAAAAGAATGATCGGTGCTATAAACTCTAGAGATGCACTTGACGCCTCGACTTTTGAGTGGCCATACTTTATTAATAATGAACTAACAATAGAAAACTTAGACTACTTGGCTGAGGTTTCTTCTATAGAAAACTCACAGCATATAGAGGAGCTATGCAAACAGCAATCATCCAATGCCCTCTTTTCAGAGCTAAATTTACTAGATGGCTTTATTATGCACGAGACAGTTTTAAACCTGTATAAAGTAAAATCTGTAATTCGAATGATAAATAAAAAAACAAAACTCGACCAGAAAAACAACGAACATACACAGAACATAGACCACTTTTATACAGAGCTAAAAAACAAACTAGCGGAAAACAAGCAGTTGCTAGAAACAGAAATTTCTACATGGCCAAATAGTGAATGGAGTTCTTCAGTGAAAAATTATCTTACTAATAATCAAGCTTACATAGCAAACTTTAAAAAAAATCTTTCCCTACAATATATTGAATCTTTGAATAACTTTAGGGGAGTGCTTAGCGCACAGATGCAGATGTTGCCCAAAAGAACATATACCCGTAAAGATATAGCGAAAAAGCAAAATATATTAAACCCGATTGTAGTTTACTACCAATTGCATGAAATACTTCTTAACTATGACTTAAATGAAGCCAAGCGTGTAAAGGAACAAATTGAAACAAACTTATTACAGAAAAAACTAGAAAAAGATGAAAATCAGCAAAATCCATCCATACCATCAGAAACTGCCAGAGCCACTCCGCATTTGTTTGCTGATGTAATGGCAAATTATGATCTTAGTACAGAAGAACTAGGCAGGCAGTCTTTAAAAAGACCAGAAAATCTGCAATATAACCCAAAAACGCCAGCTGCCGGTTCTGTATATTTCCCAGCAGCGCGTAGTTTCACATCTACCACACGTAAGCCAGCAACAACTACATCTAGTATAATTGACCAAGAGGTTTCCAATTTGAGAAGTAGATTCTGGGAGCTAATTCAAAAAGAAAAAACTACTCCATATGCAGCTTCAAAGGTTTTGGATAAAGCGGTTCGTGAATTCAGCAAGAGCTGGAATATAACAGATTCACAGTGTAACCGCACAGATTACATTATGTGCATTCAAGATGCGCTTAATCTAAAAACAACCGCTACTGCAGAAGAAATGTATAGCGGCATACTCAAATGGGAGAATTTACTAGTTAGTCAGAGAGAAAATCAGACGGCAATAACAAATGAGCGCACAGAGACAATAGAACAGTTGGATGGATTTGTGTCTTACATAAAAACCCAAGTATCCAATAGTAATAAGACTATGGCTGATGCACTAGAAAAGAATCAAAAAATAACTAATAAGAAAAAAGATCTTAATAAAAGAAAAGCAGATGTAATTAAAAAGCTTGAAGAGTTAAAGGCAGAACACAAGAAAAGGGAAAAGGCTCTGAGTGATCTAGACAAAGAGGCAAAAACCCAAAAAGAGCAGACTGACTTGATAAAAGAAAAAGGGATTCTAGCACAGAAACTAGCTGCACAAAAGAAGAGTTTTGCTGCTGAAGAGAGTGAGAAAAAGGAAATAGAAAAAATTGAGGCAATTGTAGAGGGAACATCCAATCTAGTCGATATTTTATTGAATGATAATTCTAAAGGAAAAGTCGCAAAAGGCAAAAGTACCATTCATGATAAAAATAAAGAATTTATAAAATCGCTGTGGGACTGGGCAGGGCTTCCCAAGAGCACACTTGATTTAGACATTGTTTCTAAGATGGAAGCCCAGGAAGCAAGCCACAAAAGTACTGTTTCTAATTTGCAAAATAAAATAGCTGCATGTAATAAGGCGGCTGAGCTAGAAAAAACACAATTAGAAAACATTAATAAAAACATCACTGCACAGAGTGCTGCCTTAGCAGAAAAAGAAAAATAAAAAAAGAGTATTCAGAGAAACTAGAAAATTCTCTTTCTATTCTAAATAAAGAAGATAAAGAAGAAAAGGATCTGATGTCTGCGCACAATGAAACGTTAATGGAGTACACAAATAAAATAAAGCATACATATGAAGCTTTGCATAGAGCAGAGTACGAAAACAATGAAGAACTGACCGCAATTGCATCTATGCTTCTAAAAGAAGATATGTTTGCATACTTAGCAGAAATCACTAGCGGTGTGAATCATGCAATAGCTAAAATTGAAAGCCTAAGAAACAGCTCTCTTATAACAGAACAAAATATTGCAGAGTGCGAACACAAAAGAACCCTGATCAAGAATTAAATTAAAAGCACTTAAATGATAAATTAAAGCAATGGCTAAATGGCCCAAATTTTCAGACATTTTAGCATAAGTTCTTTCTATCTGAAATAAAAGTTTGTATTTCTTATTTCTGGTTATACATAGATGCTATACCGATTTTTGTTGTTTTCTACTTTTTATATCGTCATTCGAAATAATCCCAGATAAATAATTATTG
Organism: Nematocida parisii ERTm1; assembly: GCF_000250985.1. Lineage (NCBI taxonomy): Eukaryota > Fungi > Microsporidia > Nematocida > Nematocida parisii. The sequence goes on along the minus strand of NW_013524646.1, from coordinate 803,230 downwards.
TTTGCTAGTGTAGCTTGAAGTTTTAGTATAAAAAGAGAAAACCAATTTCTTTAACCCGAAATAGAAAGCCCGGCAGTAAGAAAATTTAAATCATAAAGGCGTCTTTTTATTACCTATTCATTAGACTCTTCAGCTGAACCCGAGCCAGAGTGTGCAGCAGACCCCTCCTCTTCTGTCTCCTCTGTTTCTTCCGAAAGATCACCGCTTGTGCCCTCGCTAGCAGTTTCTTCGTCCTCGTCAGAGACAGCTGCAGCCCACTCTTCGTTAACCACCTCATTCAGACAGTTGACATCCTTCTTGCCTAGATATGTCTCAAGCGCATTGTAGTCAACCTTCTGTATCCCATTGAACATGTACTCCTTTTTATCCAGTAAAATTACACGCACATCAAAGGTTTTTGCTGTTCTTGAGCTCAAATTCACTCTGCTGAATTCAACCGTCTTAATATGGTTGTACTCAATATACACAATTTGTGGGACAAACAAAAATCCGTTTTTTAGCGGGTACAAGTATCCCTCGTTCGCCTTTAGAGAGCATTTCAGCGCCTTTCCTCCTGCAAAAGTAGCAAATGTTCCTGTGTTCATTGCTTTAATACCAGACAGCTTTTCCACCATATCCACTACACACCCGGACAAGGTGCCTTCTTGAATATAGTCAATTCCCCTTTCTTCAATCTTCCTCTTCTCTTCGGGATCAACTGGTGGCTCTTCCTCATCTTCTGGATATATAATAGTAGAGTTCTTACCCAGAATCATCTTTACTTTTTCTTCAGGCACAAGCAGATTTACAAAATGATACCTTGTCTGGCCCTGCCTAACTGGAGTATTCAGCTCAAAAATAAGATACGACATTTCTTCCACACCTTCCTCCGCATTTCTCTCTAAATAAAACAGCCGAGAAATGCTACTGTAAAGCATTTGATGGCTGTACCTCTTTCCAATAAGATGTATATAGGAAGATGTAAGCGTGATTTTGTATTTTCCTCTTGGTAGAATAGAAGTAACCTCGTCAATTGAGAAAATCTCCAGTTGGTCAGACCCCACAGTAGAGCTCTTTATCAGATCTACTAGCTGGACAACATTGCTTTCCTCTTTCAGGGACCCAAAACGAATCTCAGATACGCCAAAGTATGTTTCATTTATGTCTATGATTCCCTCTCCCTTTCTTTCATACGCATTTGAAATCGCCTCAAGCGGCACATCAAAAATAGCATTGTTCTGCGACTTAAACTCTAGCGAGACATTCTGCAGCTCAATCGTGCCATGTACATTGCCCTCCACGCAGAGAGACTTGTGATATATGTTTAGCTTGTAGTGCTTCTTTGCATACTGCTTAATGTTCTCTAAGTGTTCTGCTGTAATCCCATCTATTATATGCACAGCTCCATTCTGTATAACTATTTTTAGCGTGTGGGAAATTACTCCATAATGCTCAATGATTTCTTTTATCCCATCTGCAGGCATTGTGATAATATCAGCCACCCCGTGCAGCTTCACCCCAATCCCAGAGGATGCCATCTTCACCACAGCCTTTTGTAGACCTTCTTTTCTGCTGTAGTAGACATTGTCTAGTGTGAGAACTTCCATTTTATTAAAAAATATTCCCAGCTTATTCTATAAAAGCATTGATTTTATTTTATTTCGCTATGCGCATTCCTTAATAAATACCAGCACCGCAGTCTACACATAAATTATTCATAAAGATATACACACAACTATTCTATCCCTACAGCATACTTTATATATTCCGTGGCATAATCTCAGAAAAAAAACACACTAAACAGAAAATAGTATAAATTCGGGTGTCTTTTCATAAAAACAACTGATATACTTAAAATAATTTGTTTAAATGCCGCAATGCCACTAGAGGTTAATAATGCACACTTTATATATTTTTAATACCAAAAATATTAATAGAAATACTTTTCTAGCCATAATAAGAAATATAATTTCTAAAGTTTATGGATTATGGTGAGGAGTCTTCGCTTAATTTTTCTATTAGATAGTCGATTGCCCTCTCTATTCTATTTCTTTCATCATCAACTATTTCTTGAACATCTGGGTCTAGTTCTGGGTCTTCTCGTTCTTTTATTATTTTATACAGTGCCTCCGTGGGGCTTTCAAATACAATTGTGTCTAGTCTTTCATTTATAATTGCATTTGCCTCATACGGAATGTCTCCGATCACTCTGTTGTTTACGTCGGCATGAAGCTTGAGCGAGATCGAAAACATAAGAGGCTTTTCATGTGTATCTACAAAATATATTTTTGCCGCTATTGTAAACTCTCCCCACCCACACTCTTCAATTTCAAAGGGCGGAGTATCTACAGTCCGTGTTGGGTTTGCAAATGTTTCGTGTGTCTTGAATGTAACACTTCTAATGAAATAGCTTATATCTGTGTTTTTATATCCTCTGATGTATACTTTCCACCTGTGCGTTGCATCCACTCCAGGCTCAGATATTCGGACAGCTGAGGTCCCGTATATTATTGTGCGCACAAGGTTGGCGCGATTTATTCTCATTTACAGAAAAGAAAATGAAAAAACAAGAATATCAGCTACAGCTCTACAAAGAGCAGGATATAAAAAGAATATACTTTATCACGGGAGCAGGGCTGGTGATGGGAAGTATTCTTGGTGGCATGCAGGGAATACTTGCCTCACTTCGAAACACCCGAGGAAAAAAGAGAGGAATGGCATACTTTGTCTTGCAGCATGCCCAGAGGGTGGGCCGCGCTGCAGCCACAGCAAGCTATGCATTTTCAGCAAGCGAGTATTTTCTTTCAAAGATTACCTGGCAAGCTTCATCTCTCTATCGCATGATAGAATAAGCAATAACTTGAATAGCATCTGAGTTCTAGCGATGCTTTTAGTTTATGTGTGCTTTCTTCTATCTTTCTAAATATAAAGAATACTAGATCCAACACATAATTATACATATAAACAGTACATATAGTACAAGATATCCCACAACATACCATATATATTAGGAATACACAGCACATTTATTTTCAAACTATAACCCGAAAGTATTATAATATAAGCGCCTCCTATAGTTGCTTTGTTACACTGCGCCTTCATCATTATCTATTATAATAGTCCCGCTTTTCTTTCACAGGTCGTGATAAGCATGGGAATAACCCGAAATTTGTTTGTCTTTTTATAATAAACACAAGTCATACATACACATTTGTTATTGTTAAATAATTCTTCTTTATTATTTTTATATGCTAATGCATAGGAATTCCCTGTTAAATATTTGAGCTCTTAAAGGGATTTCTACTTTTTAGTTTTTGTTTTGGGTTGCCTCGTCTTCCCACTTGAAAAATGTGCACGGCTTATAGTTTTTGTTGCATTTGAAGAAGCCTCTATTCTTGTTCTTTTCTGTTTTTGAAAGTAAATATATAGCAGAAGCACCGCATTCGCACTTTATACTGTCTTTTACCACAGTCTTTATATTTCTATTCTTTGCTGGCTGGTTTTCTTTTCTGTATGGCTTTGCTTGTTCGCTGCTTTTTTTTACATTAGCAGAATCTCCCCATCCAAAATAATCACACTGCCCGGCAGAGCATGTATAGAACAGCTTTCCTTTGTTGGGGCCTTCTTTCTTCACTATTGCTTCTTTCGCTTTTATATTGCATCCGCACACAATAGTTCCCTTAGGAAGAGTCAGCACAAAAGAATTATTTGATGCATCTGAGGCTGCTATGCAGCTTTCTTCTTTCTGCTTTAGTATGTCCGATATAGACCTGTCATTAATAGTGGCTCTGTTTATGTCAAGTGCTGTTTTAAAAGAGCCTTCTATGTTTATGCCATCAAAGGGCTCCTTCGCCTCCTTTTTCTTTTTTGTGTACCTATTCTCGCCCGAATCATACTGATTTTCTGCTCTATACCCTGAATAACCCGAAATTTCAGGCTTAAGAGAATTTGGTTTTTGATATCTGGACTTGAGGGAAGAGATGTTGGAATGAGTTTGTGTTTTTGTTATGCTTCTACTATCTTCAATCTTTTTGTACCTAGTGTACTTATTCTGACTTTTTTCTTCAATCTCTCCACCATCCCCCGATGTTTTGTTTTTTGTAAATTCTTCTTTAAACTTAGGCATATTCTTCTCCATAATAGTGTATATTTCCTTATATTTAATAATTTCCTGCGCGATCAAATCGGAAGAAGGAAACTCACCGCTGCACACCCGCTTAAGGTTACATTCAAACTCTTTTCTTAAATACGGCTGATTAATAGTAAGGCCAATGCTTTTGTATCCATTTATAAGCGAACGCCCCAGCCAAGTGCTTCTTATTGAGTTTTTGTTAATCATCTCAATGTACATTCTAGTCTTAATTCTTTCAATGTGATCATGTATTGTGGCATCTGTCCCTATACCATTGCTGTCCATCTTTGCAATTAACTCAGCCTCTGTAAGAAGATGCGGCTTGTTTGTGTGCGACTCCTTTTTGTTTGGTGCCCACTTCACTGTCTGCCCTTCTTTCAGAGCCAGATCAATCTCTGTATCTCCCCACTTTTCGTATATAAATATCTCTAAATAGTTCTTTTTTATTACCTTTAGCATCTTTCTAATAAACTTCTCTTCCTTCACCTGGCACTCAATCAGCTCTTCCTCTCCCTCAGCATCTGCGCTGTAGCATGCCAGAAACCTTCTTGCTATATATTCATACACGGCTCTTTCCTTTCCTTTAAGCCCCGATCCTGCCTTAAGTGGGTATATTGGAGTATGCGCTTGGTCATTATGCCTTCCAGCAGATGGTCTCCCTGGCACTAACTTTTTAGCATACTCACTTAGTACCGAATCGCCCTTTAGTGCTGCCAGTGGGTCTTTATAATTAAATTGGCTTGAAAACACATCTGTCTCTGTCCTGGGATAACTGATATACCCAGAAGTATATAATGACTCTGCTATGTTCATAAGCTCATGCGAACTAGACACACCATGCCCGCGGGCAAAGAACTTCTGCAGCTCAACAGTTCTTAATGGCCACGGCCTAGACTTATGCCGCTTTTTTATTTCCACTTTATTTACCACTAGTTCCTCTCCTGAAATAGTGCGCAGCTTAATGCCTGCATAATCTTCGTCATATACTACTCCTCTCTCCCATTTAAAAACACCCCTTTCCCCATTGTTCTGCACCTCTGCCTCTATTGTCCAGTTTTTCTCCTCTACAAATTCTTCAATACTCTCTTCTCTCTCGCAGACAAAGCCAAGAGTCGGTATTTGGCAACTTCCATAGCTGATGACTGACTTGCTATCCAGAATGTTTTGTAGCTGAAGCGTTTGCAGCCGTGTTAAAGCTGCTCCAATTCTAAGATCTATTTCTATCCTTGACTCAACCGCCTTAGACTCATACGCATTTAGCCTGCACAGATTCTCCACCGCATGCATTACATCATACTTACTTAGTCCTGAAAATCTAGCCCGCTTTACCTCTCTTATTCTGTCTCTAACTAAATTGGCCACCTGCATTCCTATGTTTTCCCCCTCTCTATCACAATCTGTCCATATAATAAGCATATCGCAGTCTTTACTAAGATGTACAAGTGTTCTTGAAACATCTGCCATTTCCTTTGGAATAATCCACCTTATGTCCTCCTCAAACAGCTCTATGGGATCAATCTCAGTCCAGCTCGTTTTCTTTGCAAATTCCAATGAGTACAAGTGTCCTAATACACTCGTAAATACCATTTCGCATGGGATTCCTTCTATGCAATGATTAAATCTAAAAACAGAGCAGTACTTGTTGTATCCTTTTGAAAACTGTGCTCTTCCATTCGAGAGAATATCTGCAAGAGACTTTGCTACTGAAGGCTTTTCTGCTACATTTAAAATACGCATCTAAATTTTATTGAGTTTTCTTTATTAAACATACCTTCTCTTTCTGTCCCCGGCAGCAATGTCGTCTTTCGCTTGGCCACCCTGCATGCCACGGCCGAATTGTCTGTTTTCAGCAAATCCACTGTCTATATCTATGTATATGGGATGGTTTCCTAGCATGTATTTAGCAAAGAACTTTCTGGCAATCGATGGAGTCTCTACGTTTTCAAATTGAACAAAAGCAAATCCGCACGGAGTGAACTTCTTGGCATCCAAGCCAATAATAACTCTCTTTATCTTTCCACACTGCGAGAATAGAGTGTATAACTGGTCCTCAGTGATTTTTTTAGACAAGTTTCCTACGTATATCGTTCCAGAGGTTAAAAGCTCTTTGAAGTAGTCGTCCTCTGTTCCAGTGTATCTTTTGTCAAAGTACATTGTCTTGAGCTCGTCGTCCTTTAGGTAGTTGTAAATCTCAAACGCGGACTTATCCATAAAAAAAAGTAAAATATGAAAGTATTTAATATCTTAGTATATAGTTGCGAACTAATTTTTTGGGATATAGCTAAAACTCGTTATAGCGCATGATTGTGGTGTAAACTAAAGTAATAATTATTTATAGTTAATTTTTCTGTTTGAGTGGATATGTAATTATTAAATGAATAGTTATGTTTTTCTAGTAATACGCATACACATTACACATTCTGACTTTTTTAGTTTATTTGATCTGCTCTAACTATAGGTATAGTAAGATGGTTTATTTATCCTATAGGTGTGCAAATGAATATTATTGTGATGCGCTGCATTTTAGGTAAGAATCTGTTGTACTTTAGGTTACATTGGCCTATCTTAAAATAATATATGATTTGTAGTATATTTAATAGAGATAAATACAACCGAACAACAATCATAAATTTGTGCTGGTGCAGTTTAATATTATCTTATGTTTTTTGTGTATAAAATGCGCGATCTGTTTCTATTGCTGCTTGTAGTATTTTTCTTCTATACACTATACAAAAAGAATTAAACTGTAATGTGTAGTAGAATGAAAAATAATTGAAGAGTTTTCCGCATTAATAAAGTTAAAAATATTTCAGAGTATTCAAGTATTTATTATTACAGTAGAGCATTAGCAGATAGATAAGTGACTTTGCAATTAAAGTATATAACATATTTACTGAATACATTAGTGTATAAACAATGATTTTTTGGGCATGCACATAGTAGCATACCCCTAAACATATATCAAGTCTTTTACATAGCTCATGGCACGAGAGGCTAGAAGAGTCCCTCCCCACAAAAGAAACTGTGCATACTCATTTCCAGATAGCTTAGAATACCCGGTTAGTCTTTCATAAAAACAGGTCGGGATTTCTTCTATTTTCTGCGGGCAATGGTACAGTATTTCCATTTGATATGCAAATCCTGACGCTTTTACGCTCTGGATTGCATAATGAATTATGTCTTTTTTATATATTCGGTAGCTATTTGTCATATCCGTGTTTTTCTTTCCTGTGAATATGTATGCAAGTATGTTTGCACCCTGACTCGTGAGCTTTCTACTAAATGGCCAGTTGGACATGCCTCCTTCTCCTGTATATCTTGAGCCTATAACAATGCCTGCTTTTGTATTCTTCATCTTCTTTATGAGATTAGGTATCTCTCTGGGATCATGGCTTAGATCAGAGTCTAAAATAACTATATAATCTCCAGTTGTATGCTCTAGCCCTCTTTTATAGGCATTTCCTAATCCGAGCTTTTCCTTTCTTGTAAGGACTTTTCCATTAATGCCTAATTTATTTAGCACTTCATTACATGCATCAGATGTTCCATCTGTGCTTCCATCATCAACTATAATTATTTCATATTCAACATCCTTTAGAACTTCTGAAATAAGAAACATTAAAAGAGGCGCATTGTCTTTTTCGTTGTGAGTGGGTATTATAATGGACAATTTCATATAAACAAAACTTTTTTAAAAACATATAAATTGATAGAGTTCCAGAAATATCTGCTATTATGCCTCACACAAAGTATTCAGAAAGAACAAAGAACTTTGTACAGATATAAAACACTTTACATAGTAGAAATAACACCCTCTATATAAAAGTATATATTTTATAAATGGGCTAAACCATAAAAACAAAAGGGTATTTATTGCATAGCAGAAATCTATTCTTATCCAACGCTAGGCAGAGAACTAAAATATATTTAAAAGCATGTAATATCAAAAAATAAACACAAAGAATGCATTAGAACAATCTTTATTAAAGAATAAAGGATCTAAGGAGCACCCACTTACAGCTTTTAATTATCAAGCAGAAGGCCACAGTTTTTTATAATTCTTGCGGTCTCTGGAATTGAAATCTTTCCTTCATTGGGTTTAAGCTCTTTCTCCAAAATACTCCATTCAAGCTGGGTAATCGGAGTCTCTCCCTGCATCAAAGACTCTTTAAGATCTGCTAGTGAGACGGACCCGGTTCCAGCAGGATCAAAAAGGCCTAGAGCCTGCTCCACTACATTCTGCGCATCCAAATTAGCTAGCCGCTCACAGAGTGTGGTCAGGAACTGAGTAAAGTTGAACCTTTCCCCCATGTCATACATCATTTCACTAATTTCTTCTTTTGTTAGTGGGGAACCTATGCTGTCCAAAAAAGAAACCAGGTCTTCTTGTGAAATAAATCCATCTGCTGTGCTATCTAGCAGGTTAAATATCTCCTTTAGCTCCAGTATCTGCGGCTGTGTAAATGCCATAAATACATTTGAGCTCTGGCGTGCGGTTCTTCTTCTTCGATTCATAAAAATTTCTTTTGTTGTGCTATATATCTCTGCTTACGTGCCCGAAGAAGAAATCTCTCTTTTCAATGTACATGGAGAGCAGCTGTTCTACCTCTGATGCCAATGCATATATCTTCTCTTCATTCTCTACATATGTCTGAATCTCATCTAGCTGTTCGTGTGTTGTCTGCTCTATTGGCTGTTTAAGCACTTGCATGGCCCGTTGCATTAGTTAAAAATTTTCAGTTCTTTGATGTTCATATACGCTGTAACCGATTTCACCACACCACAATCCGATTCTTTGGCTATTGTTTGGTTCATTGGCACCGTAATGCGGGGTACATCCTCGCCAATCCCCTCCAGCTGCAGTGTCTTGTGCACTGGAATAAAAAAGTTGCAGTGCCCGCAGGTGTGCCCGCTCATGTTCTCCACCACACCAATGATCTTCAGAGAAGACTTGTTACAAAATGAGATCTGCCTATTTGTATCTGCAATGCTCAGCCTATGCGGTGTACTGACTAAAATAATATTTATCTCCGGAATATGCTTGGCAAGTGCGATATGTATATCAGATGTGCCAGGGGGCGTATCAATCACCACCACATCATACTCTTCCACATCAATGCTTTCCAAGTACTGCAGTATTTCAATTCCTTTCGTGTATTTTTCTTTTCCTCTCTCGGGTGTAAATATGTCTAAGGAGTCCAGCTGGGATGGAATAAGCTTTTCTGCAATTATATGCGAGCTATCCACTCCAGTGACTCTAGATATACTGGGCCCTGCAATGTCCGCATCAATAAGGCAGGCTCGCTTCTCTTTAGATATCTGGAGTGCTAGGCTTGCTGAAATAGTACTCTTTCCAACTCCACCCTTTCCGCTCATTACACCAACCACAGTCTTATTCATGAACTTCTTCTGTATTTCACTTGGTATATTTCCTTCATTTTTTATAGCGCACATACCCTTTGATGGGCAGCTACTGCAACTAGTCTCACACGACATAATAATATCGTTACAAATTTTTCTATTTATTCTGTGCCCACATTAATTTTTTATGCTAATACCAGTGCGATGCTTTACATGCGGAAAGGAGGTGTCCAGTAGGTGGGAAGAGTACATGGAAAGATGTGCCATGAGCCACGACAAAGCCAAGATACTAACCGATTTGGGGTTTAAAAGGCCTTGCTGCAGAACAGTTATGCTGACAACAGTAGACATAATGCAGAAAATTCTTAAGTTTGAGTACCCACAAGAAGGATTCGCAGCAGATGAAAAGATTTAGCCCAAAATCAGAATTAGAAATAACACCGTGTCCATTCCGTACTTACTATAATAAACAAAGTATAAATATAGCCCAAGTTTTTAATCAATATTTATGGCCGGAAATGGTGCAAAGTATTATAATAAGAAAATGCTTGAAAAGATAAATTTATTAAACTATTAATATGGTCATATATTCATATATGAGACTTATCCAAACTACACAAACTGCAAATTAAGCAGTATTTTCATTTATCATAGAATATATCATATCAGGAACAAATAAAACCAACATATTTGAGTCGCATATTGTGCCATTGTATATGATGGAGCCTCTCTCCAGATTTTCTGAGATATGTTCTATAGTTAAGAAACCATTTTCTTCTTCTGCTGACTCTGGCGCATCCTTTGACACGATCATAAACACTCCAGATTCAGGAACTTCTATTTTTTCATTTTTTGAGTAGTTGATTAAGTGGGAAGAGTATAAAATACGGTTCTTATCCTCGATTGGAAGGCTCATATACTTTTTATTCTTTTCCAGCATAGAACAGACAAGCTCTCTAGTTCTTCTCTGGTCAACCATAAGAATAGCTGAATATGCATCAGATGTCACGACCCACACAGTTGCATCTATTGTGCAAATGACACTTGCTGTACGAGGACAGCTGTACAGAAGAGAAATCTCTCCAAATAGAGAGTTTTGGCGAAGGGTTGCCTTTAATTTTCCATCCTGCAAAATCTGAAACTCCCCACTCTCAACCAAGTACATGGTTTTACCATATTCTCCCTGCATGATGAGCCTCTCTCCCTTGGAAATATGCTGCACAAACATGGTTGACACAAGTTTTTTCATCTGGCTCATATCCATTGTTCTTGCAATAAGCCGAGTGTTTGCTAAAATATTCAACAACATTTCAGAAACACTCTCTGACTTAGGATGCACAGTTAAAGGGGCATATGGATTGCCAGAAGCACTTACACTGCCTCTTCTCTTTCGGTGCCTGTGCGCTTCGTAGTCTAGAGATGAGACTGGAAGTTGCTCCATCACACTGATTTCCTCTGGCTCTTGCTCTGAAGAGAGTAGGTCTGCGATTGTATCTCTGAAAATACTCTCTGAGAATCCTATGATATTCTCACTTTCTGCATTTATAACATACAACGACAGAGTATCACTTGCAAACTTGAGTGGGTTCTCGATCTGGTTCTTCTTATCTCGTATGCACTCACTTATAATGTCTGCTGCCTTACAGAAGTCTCTATCCATAAAAAGAAAAATTGACAATGCGTTTATTTCTAAGCCTTTACTGCTCTTTCATACATGCTTGCGAAAAGTTCTCTGTGTACGTTTCATTGCACATTCTAACGAAATCATCAAGTGGGCAGTATATTCCCTTCTCAATCTTTATAGGATGGCATCTGGGCATTTCTATTTTCTGCCCATTGTATCTCATTTGCACATATCTCTTTTGAGAGTTTGCATCTTTAAAAAGTTCAAAGACAATATTTGCACCAAACTTAGGCCACTTCATATTGTTGATTCCCACCGCCATTAGCAGTGGATAGACAGTAATGTCGTGCGCAGAGAAAATAGATGCTTTTAAATCACTGGCTGTGTCTGTGCACTTAATGATCATTTGGTCTGCAATTTCCTTTAACAGGTTTCCTGTGTTAAGAGAAAGTGCCTCCTTAGTGTTTAAGTGGTTAAACCATAGCTGTACAGAGTAGTTTTCCAAAGAAGACATAATTGACTTAGGCACCCGCAAGAACTCAGTAAATCCGTGTGCCCGGCTGCTTACTATTAGATCATATATTGCGTACGGGCTGAGAGAGGCAAAGAATTTAGAGTGATTCTTTGTAAAGTAGTTACGTATTTTATTGCTTTCTGGCTCAAACATCTTCTTAATGCTTTGGTGGGATGCATCCTTCAGTGCTTTTAAGCGCGGGCAGTGCTTATTACTTGTTAATGAGTCCTGTGTTAAGTCCACTACAGTCACATCCATAGGCTCAGAAGAATTTTTGTACATTCCCTGCATTAGAGACTGGAGACTTTCAAGAGTCCTTTGGAAGTTTGTTGATCGCAGATTAAACTCCTTGTTATTGAAATGCGCGCTGATTAGTCCTTTATCTTCAACATACTTCTTTCTAAACCACTCACCTAAACCAAAAAGATTTGCGCGCCCTGTGTCTGTGAGTTGGCCAGGGGCACAGTTGAACTGTCTCCCAGAGTTTTGCATAATTTTGAATCGGAGAGGACGGGCAGTGCCCATGTGCATATAGCTTAACACGCCTTTAATCTTATCAAATAGTGTTGGATGTTTTTTAGGAATTGTGTAATCTATCTGTGAGACTCTATGGCACATGTTCCATTTTGTTGTATTGTGCGGTCCAAACATTAAAGGGGTTCTTTCTCCATGCCGATGTACTAAATGCACATATTCTAATTGTAATTTCATAAAAAAACAAAAGACTTCTTCATAAATATACCATAAACTTTAAAATCTACTAAAATAGCAAGAATATTTCCAAAATAGGAGAAGCACATTCAGCAAACTTAAGCCATGCTCTGTTTAATATTAGATTACCATTTAAGAAACATCTTATCTTTGGCCCGTGCTACCTACCAAAAGGCAAACAGAAAACCTGAAATTTGTCTAATGCACTGTAAAAGATATCTTGTTGCATTTAATGTGTATCTAATAGTTTTTGCAGATTAATAATAGATCTTGTATTATTTAAGATTATTTCTATTTAGAATTAGAAGTTAAACTAAAACACGCACGGATTTTGGACTATTTGAACAAAAACTGTGTAAACACTCTAAAATGCACGCGTTTAATGGTTTCCGGGCACTAGGTGATATTGAACACCTCCTATTATATAGAGTGGCATTAAATTAAAAAAAAGTATCTTCTAAACTTGTAAAACAATGTATTACTTTAAACGTAAAATATCCCGATCCTGTAAATTGCATGAGTAAGAAAAAAGTCTTAGAAGCAAAAGAGGTTGTTGATAAGCCCAGTCTTCTTGATGCAGATAACATAATCTGGTTCAATTTTATATTTCAAGCAGGCCTAGCAAGTTTTCTATTTGTTCTTTTTATCTTCTGCCGGAAGAAGCTACCTTGGATATACTCCATAAACACAAAGAGGTGCAAGCAGCACCCCGCCGCACAGTACACTGGATACTTCAACTGGATGATTCCTATATTTACAATAACAGACAATGACCTGTTTGAGCTCATAGGGTTTGATGCATTTCTGTTTATTGAAACACTCAAGCTGCTGGGCATTATCTTTCTCCTGCTTTCTATTATCCTAGTACCGGCGCTTGGCACGTACTACTTCTTCTTTGCGCACAGCACTCAGCCACTGCAGCTTATCACAAAAATATCTATCCTTTCTCTGCCTACACACCCGCGCTATGTAAACTGCATTATTCCATGTATTTGCATTTGGGCTATAAGCTTAGTGGTTATTTATTTCTTGTACACCTTCTACCGAAAATATGTTATTCTTCGCCAGCTGCACATACGAAACCGGGCCTTTTCCAAGTCCACTCTAGCAATTAAAAAAACTGTGGATGAGCTGCAGTCGCTTCCCGCAGGAATTAACGAGATAAACATATGCTCCAGAACTGTTCTAATCACAAACCTACCTTCATTCATTCAGGATAAAGCCACTCTGCTTCGGTACCTAAAAATTCTTGGAGTGTCTTCAGAGCCAGAGAATGCGCATGTGGTAACAAACACAAAAGACTTAGAAATACTAATTAATAAGAAAAAAGAGATTATTCTGCTCATAGAATACGAGCTACTGCGGTTCTTTATATTACTGAATATCATGTCAACAAATACAGAGTTCTTTGCAGAGCATATTAACAACTACGACAAATCATTAGATCTTATATCAAATGCAACCACGTGGCATAAAAGAGAAAGAGAAAAGAAAGAGATCGGCCAAGACGAGATAGACTTTCTTATGCGAAATGCATTTGGTGGAAAGTTCTTTAGCCTTTTATCAACCATTCAGAAAACAGATGTTCCTCTTAAAATACATGAGTACTTAGGCACTATAAAGCTGCTGACAGAAAAAATAGATGAAGTGAGAGAGCGATCCATGCGAGAATATACCTCCTTGGATGAAGAGCCCAATTTACTGAACCCTGAGCTGCACGATCCATATGGCTTCTATAAGAATAGCACTATTTTTATCACTACCGCATCACTCTTCTATATTAGAGCAGCATACAATAATTTTATAAAAAGTATCCCAGGAAGCGCACGAAATGGATTTGTGACCTTTAAAAATTCATCAGATGCAAACGCATTGAAAATGACTCTTATAGGTTCTGGGGCATTCAGCTGCCATGCAGAGGAGGCCCCCCCTCCAGACCAAATCATCTGGTCTTCACTGAACGACACACAGGTGCACAGAATGCTTAGAAGGCTTATTAGTATGATTTTAACAGTAGTGTTTATTGGTGTATTCATTGTTCTTGTGTTCTTTGTATCAACACTAATCAATATATCAACACTATACGCCGTGATAAACATGATTAACCCGCAGCTGTATGCAATTGCAGGTACTTCTAAATTCAGAAGTGCCTTTCAGGGTATTATTGTGCCAACTGTCTATTCGCAGTTTCTAGCAATTGCGCCTATTGTTCTCCGGTGGATTTCTATTTTTGAGGGAAGCATCTCGTGGATTGAGCTGCAGAAGAACTTTGGAAAAAAGTACTCGGTGTTTCTGTTTTTCAACGGGTTTTTAATGATTATTTTCGGATCTACCATAGCAACTCTTTTAAACAGCAGCAAGGTTAGACTGGATATTGTAAACCTTGTTTCCACGCCTATTGTTTCATCTTCCATTTTCTTCCTCAATTTACTGATCCACAAGGCACTCGGCGGGCTTATGTTTGAGCTGCTGGATGTGCCTCGCCTAGCCAGCTGGGCAATAATGTACATCCTGGGCGGAGTGCACACGCACAGGGAAAGAACGGCACAGTTCCAGTCCAACCCTATCAACTTTGGAATGCTGTACCCGAAAATCTTTCTGCTGTTTCCCATGGTGCTTATATACGCCATCCTCTGCCCGATTTTCATGGTCGTGGGGTGCCTTTATTTCTTTGGCGCCTTCTTTGTGTTTAAGTATCTTTTCATATACTCGCACGCCAGCCAGCTGGAAAGCGGCGGAGAGCACTGGCCTTCCCTATTTGAAAATATTTTTTATTCTCTTACAGTCTTCCAGCTGCTTACTTTAATTTACTTTGCCTCCCATAAACAGTACATCTCGCTTTGCATGATTCTTCCTTTAATCATCATAACAGTCAGCGTTTGGAATGGGTTCAGCAAGCTTATGTCAAAGAACTGCCACTATCTGCCAAATAACGAGTCAGAGTATAAAGAAAGCACCGATGTGATAGATGAGCTTCTTAAGTCCCGTAAAAAGGCTATTCTTGAGTGGAAAGAGTCTTCTGTCGTAAAGAAGGATGTTTACTGCCCTTTTAAGGAGAAGGTGCTTGAGAAAGGAGAAATTCCCTATGTTTACAAAGATCTTTCCTTCCTTCCATCGGCCTCTTCAATCATTCTTCCTAAATGGTTTGTCATTACTCTAAAATACTTGAGTGTGAATGGGAGTGCTGCGGTATTCGATCTTTCCACTAGGTCCTGGAAAGAGGAAATACTTGGCCATTAATCAAATACTAAATAAGCACAAAGTGCCCAGGCCGCTTATCCAGATCTCTTTGATCTGCAGATAGGTAATTCTAGGGCATTAAAATAATTAATTAATAAATCAGAAATTGATGCAAATTTATGTTAATACCCTAAAATCTCAATATGCCTATTGTAAAGGTAAAAAGAAAGAACTTGAAATTCTCTCAAAAACAACACAGAAATCATGAATTATTGCCAGCTGTTCCAAATAACATAGTTATGCGCAGCATCTTTCAGTGTTTCGGGCTATTTCGCATATAGCATTTATTGTGCACAGCTCCAAATTTATTATTTATTCACACGCTGAAGAGACTCTGTTCTCTTTGTTCTATATATATTTTTAAATTTTATGTTCTATATACCAGTATCTAATACATGCTTAGTATAATAATCTAAGTACATATAATGAGAGAGAGGCACTGCTTGCAAAACTTGTGTGGTTTGATGGCCGAGCGGTCTAAGGCGTTCGACTTAAGATCGAGTCTCTCCGGAGGCGCGGGTTCGAATCCCGCTCAAACCAATTTTTATCTCTTTCCGGATTTTTTTTAAAATATGCGGCCAAGCAAAAAGGAGAATAATACTCCGCCATCTTCAGAAATTTCACAGATTCTCATGGATAGCGAAGGGCTTCTTAAAACAAATATTTCTATTTCAAAAGAAGCCCCCATACAAGAAGTTCAAACATCCCCAGACAATGGGCTTGATGGATCTTTTCAGGTGGAAGACAAAAGCTATAGATTCTCTGTTGACCCCGATGAATCCTTCTATAACGACATAAAGCAAGGGCCATTTCCAGCTACTAAACCAATTAATAAAGATCTGGCAGATAAGATTCTTTTCAAAGAAATTAAGTTCCCTTCTCCCCCAAAAAGAGGTGGAAAATATAAAACAGACTCGGGGCGGCCTGAGCTATTAGATCCGGATGACAGTCTAGACATAGGCACTGGCACGTTTCAGAGAAAAAGGCCTTTTTCAGAAACGGGAAATGGAGAGAAATCTAATGAGATGGGGAGCCTGTTCAATGAAGAGAACATTCCTACTGCAAACACATCATTCACAAAATTAACGGGCTTTAAAACAGCTCATGGTAGTAGTTTGTACATTTCTGATGAGTGCATGGATAGGTCTAGGCGCAGCTTTGGCTTTATGGAGAGCTATACCCAGACTGCAGCCCCCTCTGCAGCTAAGTTAAAGCCTAAAGTTATTTCTCCCCGGGAGAACTATATTATAGATGCACTAGAGATATACAAAAAAGTAAAAAAAGAGATATTTCCTCTGACCAGATCTGAGGAGGAGGAGTACAGTCTTTTTTCTCTTTTTCAATGGACCTGGATCTCTGTACTTCCCCAAATAAAGGAAATTTTTAGGAGGGGCGGAGACATGCAGTTTAAAGAAGTTGAAAGAATAGTTATTGAAAAAGCAAAAATCCGATGGAAGCAAAACCCAAAGTCTGTGCTGCAAAGAATTGTGGAAAAGGACGAGCACCCATCTGTGTATATAAAGGTCCTTGTGATTGAAGGGGGAACAAATACAATTATGATAACAGACGGCATATATTCAGTTAAGGCTCAGCTAGACCTGCCGCTGCAAAAGATTTCTAATCAAATCACAGAAGGAAAAATTCTGCAGGTCGCATGCTCAAAGTCCCTTCTATCTGATGCCACTTCAATATACGATGTAAACAAAAATAGCCAAGCAGTGATTGAGCTGCAGTATAATGGAGTTAAGCCATGCTCTTCTGGTCCTCTTGGATACCAAAGCCACTTTGGATTTATTCGGTCTATTCTGTCAATCCACCCGAATGGAGGATACATCAGCTGCCTTATGCTGAAAATAGCTAGAAAAATAGACGTCAGATATATTTTAGACCTAAATGGGTCAAAGTCAAATATTGAAGAAGATAGATTGGACAGCACCCTTGAAAGAATTGAAAAAAGCATTGAGAAGATATACACTACAGCTGAGGAAAAGAACGATGCTCTGAGCAAAGTGCGGCTAAGAAAGTACACCAGATATGATGTAATCTGTGATTACACAAAGAATACCACGCCTGCAATACTTTCCATATGGGAGCCGGCCTACAGCGATAATACACTGAAGACAAACCAGCTATACCTATTCTTTATGCTGTCTCCTCCTAAGAAGGCGCTGAGCAAAGGTACAATTCTATTAACAACTACCACAATAAGCACATTCCGCCCAATATAACTCCATATGCTTAATTGCAATAGATATAACAATCCATAAGCCCATCTAAATACCTGCATGGTGCAGAACAGACTAAATAAAATAGCAGTCTATTGTAATTCTACCAAATAATGAAACAATAAACACTAGATATATATTTTTAAGGCTCTAAGCCGATTAAAACATCCACCCCAATCCCTGCCTTCTGGTATGTGCCATAATTGCTAATTGCACCCCCTCATGTGCATTGTTTTCTTTTTTCGCCGCATAATTCTGCTTAAAGTCAAGCTAAATTTCAAGCTATGTATGAGCATACGTATTATCTGTGTGTAGTCTACTGCCTTTAATAGGATTTCTTTACCCGTTACTTTTTAGTATTTTCTAGTATAAATAAATTTTATTTTTTATCCCCTGTGCTATGAAGATGACTATTATTCACGGCTAGAGTCTCTGATAATGATGAGTTGAAGGTCTGAGCACATTCTAAATAATATCTTAAATAGTATAAAATGATGGTTTTAGATGACGAGTATGAGTAATTTAGGTGATTGTAACTTAAAATGGGCTGATTATACTATTTTTAAAAACCTGCGTATGATGATACTATTTTCACGACGGTCGTCTGACATGTGATGATTTTTTTATCTGACGCCTTTTCTTTTAACCTCTCCTGAGCTACTTACTACTGCATAATTGAAGTGCATACACTATATATAATTTGTACTATAGCATTATCATACAAATATAAATTTATATACGTGAGTAAATATAGTAGATTTTTCTGCAATACGTGTATGTTTTATTATAATTTCTTTATTGTATTCTGTATATAGCATATTGTTATATACTATTAAAATTACTAGCTGCCCAATTGTTAGTAGTGCATAGTTCGATACACTAAATATTTTCAAGTAAGCTATTGCTATACTATAATATTTTATTAGTATAGTATCTGACACCTGCGTGGCTATGTTATACTAATATTTTTAGTCATACTTACTTTATTTAAATAAACAGTTGATTAAATAGTAATTTCTACCACTCACTCACTTACTTACTGCAATAAAATAAAATATGTATACAGAAAGTAACTCATAATATTTTCTGTACATATAAAAATATATTCCAGGCATGGAAGACAAAAAGTAAAAAAATTATTATTTTTATATGGCAATCTACTGCTATTTAATAGATGAAAATATAATGTCTCGGCAGATTAATTTCAGACTATACAAAGCCAATTTACTTGGAATTAGATCTTACTTGACTAGAAAATATGCATAATAACGTCTTTTATAGGTCAAAACACCGGTATAAAGTATGTTAATATATCACTTAGCATTCTATGATTATTCGTGTATACACAGTGCAAATATATGTGCAATTAAAAATTAGTATAATGCCAAAGAAGCTGCGGGTTGAGCATGATTGGTATTTAAAATTATTTGAGAGTTTTATATATATTGGCTTTCTTTAAATCATTCAACATATATGAAGCTTTTTAATATAAGCATGAGCTGTTAAATTTAAAATTATTCATTCTTTATAGAAATTAACATTTATTGAAGTCACGGCCTTTATACATACTTTTGTGGTTTTTAAATATATTATGTTAATGCTTATCCAATATTTAATTTATTTTAATATATTTGTAAGCTGTTTTATCCTTAAAGACTTAGACATGCGAAAACTTGTTATTTATTGAATTCTCGCCGTCCTTATATAGACGACTTCCAATCATTGATCTAGCCTTGTTTGTGTATGGTTAAATTCTGATCCCAAATATAAACATTTATTTGTTTACTGTTCTATATCTCACTGTCCAAAACCAACAAGGTGCAGTATTCAATTTATAAAACTTTAGATTTGTTCTGTTGTGGATTAACTCTTTAAGACAAAATGTGCTTATTTTTATAATAAAGTGAAGTTCTTTTACATAACCCGAAATTTTAATTATTTTATACTTATATCTCATGTTCACTTAACTAAAATATAAATAGCGCAGAGAATAACATGTTCTTTATTTATACTATGTAGGCGTGCCCTGCCTGTTTGTTCTCTAGATGCATAGCCATCTGCAGCACTAACTCATTAAGTATTGGGCTATATTGGCCAACTTAATAACTTTCTATTGTGTGGTCATGTTTATTGTTGTTTTTAGTTTGGGTGTAGTTCCTGCAATGGCCTAATTTCAGTATTTTTCTTTCTATGTACTGTTGGCCAGATTATTATAAATTGTCAGAATGTATTTTTAAATAGTCTGTGGTTTTTTTATACTGGATTTATTTATATTTACATTATGTGCTTATACTATTCTGATTTATTATGCTATAGTATAGACATTCTATCAAGTAGAATTTTTTTTGGTTTAAAACAGTTTATATCAAGTAGAAAATTAATATAGAAAGTATAGATATTATTTTATCTGAAAGTAAGTCTGAATTAGATATACTCTTTATTATATGCATTAGACAGGGGCTAAAATATTTCCTTAAATGTAGAAATCCTAAAATTCTATGCATGCAATTTCATGGGCGATTAGAATATACTATGTACAATGTTAATAATATATTTTATACAATGATAATTACACTAGAATAAAGCAAGT
The DNA here is from genome assembly GCF_000250985.1 of Nematocida parisii ERTm1. Taxonomy (NCBI): domain Eukaryota; kingdom Fungi; phylum Microsporidia; genus Nematocida; species Nematocida parisii. The sequence continues at coordinate 782,854 of NW_013524646.1, read as the reverse complement.
GAAATCTGCTCTGTGCTAGAAAGTAGTTGCCAATATTAAAAATTGCTTTTGCTCTTTTTAATCTAACTGCATGCAATAAGATAGTGTGCAGTGCTTAATATTATTTACAGTATAATATAATTTGGTGCCCAATATTAAAATGCACCAATATAATTTGTTTTAATTAATCTATAATAATTCTTCCTGTGGCACATAAAAAGTGCTTTATTTATATTTGGACAAAGTGAATTTCTGTTTTTAATTAATTTTATTTATTTCCTCTGTATTCATATTTCTAGATATTTGTTTATTTTTTCTTAATTGGCCATCTAAATGTCCTTGTTTATTTGTTTGGACAAGGCATTAAATCAGTAATTTTCAGAAATAAACAGATCATCTGCTGTATATAAAGAGAATGGATTTCAGAAATAATGAAGACCATGAAAATTAACAAGATAGTTTTTACTGCAGCTTGCATTGCTTCAGGCGTGTATGCTAGCATGGATGATATCTCTACAGACTACTCAAGCACACAACAACCAACCATTTCTTTATGCGAAATTATAAAAGAGACTCCCCAAACTATTGCATCTAATAAACCAAAAAGGCGCGTCGAAAAAATAAATAGTCCTTTCCAATCATTACTTAAAAAGAACGATAACTTCTCTAAAACAACACTTCTAAAGAGTGTATCCAGCTCGATTAATGACTGTATGGGCTTAATTAAAAAGTTTATCAGAAAAAACAAAGTGTATGTACTACAGGAGCATTATGTAGATGAAAAAGTCAATGAAAAAGAAGACCTTCTTTCTCTGGCTATATATCTCAACACCACCCAGATGCTTGCTGTGAGCTCAGAAAGCAAGAATGCTCTAATGAATGCAATATTAGATTTTGACTACAATAGAATTGGCAAGGAGCTCAGAAACATATACATCTCTCTGGTGAACAGTAATAACTACAATATAAAATTTGTTTCCAGCCAGAATTCTGGTAAAAATACCTCAAATTCCATCTATGCATCTCCCTTCTTCCGAATTTCCACAAATTACATGAGCAAACCTCAGATTGGTCGAATTGAGTGTATTAAGAAGGACGAGAAGGTTATTAAGAAGGCATTAGATTTCATAAATATGAAGAAGAAGCTTTCCGACAAAAACCTATTCACTGAAATATTCACGGAAGAAAAAAATGTATCTGAAAAAACCACCGCCAAATCTGAGATAAAGCATATATACTCAGCATACACTTTTTTCTCTACAGTAATTCAGAAAACTCTAACCAGAAAAGAAAAAAGTCAGTCAGCATCTATAAAGAAAAAAGAAAAATCTTCTAAATTATACACTATTTGCAAGCGTGTGGAAGAAAATTCATGCACATTCAGTGAGTGGCAGAAGACCTTTGACAAATCTGAGGAGATTGTAGAAAGCAAAAATATTGGAAAATACAGGCCACTTTTAGAGGTGCCCTGGGCATACTTGGATGCAAGAATATTTGCTAACACAGACCTTAGCTTTGACTTAGCTGTAGTAATTAAGATTGTAAACAGTATTTTAAAGTTTGAATCAGAAACCAATCAAGATTGCTTCTTCTGCGCTGAGTTTAAAAAACTCTCTCCTGTTTTCCACACATACATTTCTTTCTTAAAGAGTATAATTAGCACACACGTATCTCAGTTAGAAATGAATAATAAAAGCGCCATTTGGATCAAGGCTAGAATCTACAACATAGTAATTCGCTACATTAAAAAAGAACTGACCCCCTCTCTTATTAGGTACACTCTTGAACAAATTGTGTGTGATATTCTTTTACATATAGAAGAGTGCAATATAATCAGTAAGTCAGAAATCGTTGATTTTATACTAAAGACAGCACAGAATGCCTGCCCAGAGGTAAAACTGGTTTCAGAGGATAAAAAAAAGTTTACCAAAGCAGGCCATGCACAATTCCTATGTTGCTGCATCATTTATATACTTCAAAATAGGCATAATTACATATAAGTGTATATTCAATAAAAAAATCTATTTTAAATGCCTTTCAGTCTTATTTCTTTGCTAATAGCTAAATTCTATTGATACGCATATAATTACAATTTTTATACTGCCGCTTTTTAGTATTATATGTGTTGTAATGCATCTCCTGATTTTTGTTCATGATAACTAGGAATGTGTTACACTCTACGAAGAGAATTAAATTTTAAGTTATATTTTTGTTCATAAGAAAAGTAGCCTATTAAGAAAATAAGAAAAATAAATGGATTAAAACTATAGATGACTATTTATAGAAAGAATACTTTAGAACACATGTTTGATAGCAGCTATAGCTATGTTATGTGATATTTTATTACAATAAAACTATTCTTATACAAATGAACAATTATTTAACACTATTCATTATTCTTTTAATGCCAAACGAATTATAACCAAAAAATTAAAGAATTCTATAATGGATAAAAAACCCAAATAACATATATAAATAGCCTTCAAGTAAAAAGAAAAGCAGTGTTCTATCACTATACATGCAAAAGGAGTATTTACTAAATAACTTTAGATGGTTGCTTGCTATCAATATATATGGGCGCAAATCTATATTGTTTCTATGGTATTCTTATAAGTTTTATGAAGTTTTAATTGTCTTTTAATTTAACATAAATAAATCTTTGCTGCTTGAGTTTACTTTATAATAGAAATTGTACAAGTTAAAACCCTTTAAAAGTTGTATATTTGAATTTTACTAGAAACACATTAACAATTATAAAAGCTTAGTAATACACTTTAAAATGTACTATCACTTTTATTTTAACAAATATATACTTTATTGCCTAAAATATGCACTCCTACTGTTACTGTACTAAATATATTTTAATAGCACATTTATAATTGTAATAATAAATTATGAATATGGAAATATATAATGCTTTATATATTTAATTATCTTTATTTGCTTTATATTTGTGTGGTACTTTTTAATTTAGGGTTATTGTTTGGGGCTTTGTTTAGTTTTTAATTTATAGCCAAAAATTGACTTATATCTATTAAAATATTTGTTTATGTTTATACTTTAGTTTATAAAAAGCTATAAATATAAACAAACCAAGACAGATGAAGTATGTGATATATTATAACTATTTGTTTACCGATCAAAAAATAGAAATATAAATACATAAACGCAGAGAGGACGCCATGACAAGCATAAAAGAAATATACAAGTGCCTTTTCTTTGCACATGTTCTTATGAACCAAGATGCATCTGCTACCAAAGCCCCCGAAGATCTAATTGAAATAGAATATGTTTCAAACAAGAGCTTTAAAACCACCTTTAATAAAATTGCCGAATCTTTAAAGAACATAATTAACCCACCACACCAAAGTAGTGCTTTATCCACACTAGCAAACATTGGAAAATTATCTAATCATAAAAATGGATTTACGTTCGATGTGAATTCGTCAAAGAAAATGCAGATACAGACACTATATGGGCTCCTTTTTATAACCCGAAGTAAGGAACAGGATTTAGATAAAAAGAAAAACAGTAAAAAAAGAATGCATGCATTTAAAAATGTACCCACAGGCAATCTTTCAATATTTGAAAACAACCGTGACATACATAATGACTGGGTAATTAGTATGTTGTTAAAGACTAATGAAAATAAAAAAATAAGAGATGCTGCCTTCTTGAGCGAAGGACTTCGTCTAATTGCAAGAAGCCTATGCGATAGAGACCTGTTTAATCTGAAAACAGATGCTAATTCTAACAAACAAGAAAAAGCATATACCAAGAGAAAGAACAAATACCAAAATATAATAGACACCATGCAGGAAAATATGATTCCAATGACTGTAAAGCCTATGCTATTAGCCCTTGATGACTTGACATATACTCTTCTAAAGAACAATGCAGAAAGTTTAATTAAAGAAAAGTTAAGGGAGGGATTTGAGACATACAAAAATACCAACACTGTAACTGTATATAATGTTCTTAATGACATGTGCATATTAGAGAAGAGCACCAATCTTACTGAAAATGTAATTGACCGTGCCCTTTATGAGCTGCATTCTGCTGCAAACCATCCAGTTGGCGAATATAGAACTATTAATCAGAAGACTCTGTTATCTATAATTGAGAATCTTATTCAGATCTCTGGGCTATACAAAATTGCTACTTTAAAGGAAGAGAAACTTTCTGTTGAAGTTACTGGCAGCCGCTGTATACCAATTAGAAGCGTATACGATCGTCAGATTACAATAGGATATTATGATAATTATACAAAATTGAAAAGCGATTTGGAGAGCATGGTAAAGACTCCTTTTTACTCTACTAACTCTGCAGATGAATTATGGAAAGAGGATGAATGCACAATTAACGAATTAAAAAATGGAAATGGCTCTACAATTAAATACGCTAGGATACAAAATGGAAAAAGTATAAACACATGCAACACTGAAATAGAAAAGCAAATGCTTGCCCATCAAATTAAACTTAGCCAAACACTTAGAGAATTTATTTTTGACAATGTGACATTCCCTCCATTAAAACAAATTAATAGTATATCTATTGAATCTGAGATTATAAATACAATCGTCATGCATAATACTTTTGGATTATCATACTCCAATGATATCAAGATGATTATCACCCCCATTCCAGAGTGCCTAGGGTTCATTAGCAATCTTGAATACAATAAAAATGACCAGTCTGAGTTATACACAGCAAACATTCTATATAAGAATGCTTTAAATCCTGAAAATGAATATACACTCTACAAATATGCAATGAATTGTCCTGCAAATTCAAACCATATGTTCATAGCCCCCGAGTATATCAAAATTAACCCAGCCAAGACGCCAGGCAGTACCGAATACTTAAAAGGCGATTCTGCAGCCCCAGTTGAGCACTTGGATAAAAAAATAACTAGATTATGTAACATTCTAATGCATTTTATAACCGAAAGAAAAGATAAAACCAAAAACATCAACATTTCAATACCTGATAATCTAAGCATAAGGGAAGCCATTAAGATAATGCTTAGATTTGTTTTGTCCTGTAACATACCAAAAGGGATTTCTATAGAAAGTATGTCAAGTTATAGCGCATACCAGCTTACTATTGCTATGGATATTCTTAATGCCATAGCAGATGTCACACGCTGCTATTTAATCAATACCAAGACAATCAAAATTTCATATGAGGACATTGAAAATGAATTTGAAAATGTCTTTAATCCTTGTATACATGATCAAAATCAAACTAACGTTATCCTACCCCGTAAAAATAATCTCTCATACTTGATCTGCGAGCGTTTAATCAATGTCCTATACATGAGTTCACAAAATAGAAAAAGAATTATAGAAAACTTTGCTAACTTAAGTAAAAACAAGGCACAAATCTATAGGATAAATGCAGATGAGCACTCTGAATCAAACTACAGCAATCTAATCGACCTCTATGAACTGATTCTAAATGGAAAAAAAGAAATCGATAACAATTCACACTTAGATAGCAGTGAAAAAATTATCGATCTATCTTCTATCTTTAGAGGGGAAAAATCTTCTGCAACCAGTAAGCTGATGTTTTATAGACCAGACTCCAAACCATTAGAAGAAAATAGCTACAGTTCGCAACTATTCAGTCCTGAAGATCTAAATCTATTCATACCCATTGATGAGGATGATGCTTTAACATTAGAGCCTATTCAAATGCCATCCGTGGCCATAAGTGCCTCTAATCTAATGCTACCATTTGTGGAGATACTTAAAGAAGTATCCAATGTGTATATTGTAAAGTTTTAGACACTTTTTTATGCAGATGTAATATCACAAATAGGAATAAAATAATGTCCTTTAAAGACTGATTCTTTCTACCTTCTTAATCCATGAGTAAAGAAGATTTGTTTATTTTTTATATAGCCGGTTGGTCACTTGATCAAACAGCTTTAAATTCTATTGCTCGAAACACTGTATGAATTTGAACAAAAAGGACAGAGCACCAGGTAGTAGAAGAATGAAATCTAGCCTAGAGAAGAAGAAGGCTGTTTTGTTTGACCAGAACACTTCATCTCTGTGCGACTCGCAGCAAAATAGTCCGCTTCTTAATCAAATGAAGACAGAAATACGGCGATTGTACGGCGAAAAAGTAAATATGGTAAATACAAATTATATTATGAAGCCGCACGAGTTCAAGTGCATAGCAAAAGCACTTTCTAAAAGACTTTGGAATGAAGAAAAGCCACTGCAAACTATCGATGAGATTATATATGCAGTTGATTTACTGTGCAACAGGCAGGATGCAGAGCAAAAAGAGAAAGAAGCGAAAGAGGCAGCTCAGGAAAAGGCATCCAATAGCAAGGAAGTAGAAACCACCATTAGGTTTATTACAGCTGAGCTTAATGCACTAGTGCCAAGTGAAGAGAGCGCCACTACATCATCTGTACCTGGAGAGCCTTCTGTTTCTGCGTGCTTGCCCTTTCTTATGGCAGCAAAAGACCGAATTAAAAAAGAGCTTGAAAGCTCGGGATATAGCACAGTTGAGTCCCTAATCACTGAGAAGAATCGGTTAAAAAGAATTATTACATCAATCACAGAAACATTTTCAATCTCGCCGTCAGATGAAATTTTAACTGCCTTGAAAGGAATCCGCACTCTAGAGGAAAAGAAGCAGAAAGACTACATCCAACTAAAAGAAAAGAATTTTGAGTGCCAAAAAAGACACTTCGATGAAACAATCCGACAAGCAACTGACAAAATATCTCTTTTAGAAAGTCAAAACAAAGAGCTAAACAGGCTGCTGCAGGAAAGAGAAGATAAAACTGCAGAAGTCTTAGAGAGAGGCGATGCCCTTCAACAGAATATTTTGCAAATAAAGAAGATTTTAGCAGATGAAGAACTAAGAATACAACAAGAACGCGAAGAGTATAAAACAGTCAAAAGCACACTGATAGGCTATAATAAGAAAATGACAAAAATTGTTCAAGAATTAATTGAGCGCATTAAAAAAGAACAAAAAGAAAGAGACACTCTTCTTAAGCTAACAGAAGCTAGTACTAAATAAAAATAAAGATTTTCTTTAAATATTCTTTTTTATTTATAGAAGACATATTCTCATTAAATAAATATAAATATGGATAAATCGTATGGATAATAATTTTATGAATAGTAAGACTGAAGAGAGCGGAGAAAACACATCCTCTATTATCATGGACTCATCGTCTAAATCTCTTATGGATGTATCCTGGCTTAGCAGTCTTCAGAATGATCAGTCTGGTCAAACAGAACCCGCTCCTGATCTTCCTCTTTATCTTCCTGGCTGGATGAATATAGAGACTGCAGGAAAATCTACAGATATAATAAGAATGCGCGTAGAAGGCGTGTATTATGGCTTTCTTGTATCTAAATATCCAGAAACATTGTGTGAAGTAGAAGAAGTCGAAGATAGAATTATACATAGTAAAAAGTTTGGGCCGTCGCCTATTAAAGAAGAGTGTGTTGCTAACTGTGCATCAATAATTACAGATGTAATTAGCATTTCAGATAGCGACGATCCCCTTAGCATTCCACAGGATAATTATAAGAACGAAAAAGAGCAGGAACTAGAAATGGCTCGAAAAAGGCTCAATACGCGTATGTTCTTTTTATGGGATAGAGAATCCGCAGAGAAAAACATCGCACTGCATAACATACATGCTATAAAGCACGCAAAAAATGGTAGAGTATCTATAGGTCTAATTCAGCCAGCTGATATATTAGAACAGCTTACCTGTATATCTTTGCGGCACAGCGTATCATTTGTTTATTTAAACACAAATACATTAGACATTGCACTTAATTCATTAGAAGCAGCAATTCTTCGAGATGGAAAAGAAGCAGGTCCTGCGCTTAAACTAAAAAAAACAAGCAACCCACAAGAACTAATGGAAATCATTCTTCGGTCTATCTCTGGCATAGGAAATGAGGAAATTCGAATTTTAAAAGCTCAATTTGCATCAGTCTCAGAATTATCGGAAATAAACAAAATAGAATCTATTACTGGGGTAAAGGAAAGTACAATTTTAAAAATTAGAAGTATTTTCAGATAAATCCATTAAGAAGATTCCCAAACCACGAAATACAGTACAGAATATATAATTTTACAGAAATATAACTCAAAAATAAAAACAGTAAATGCAAAAAGAGAATAGTGCAAATATTTAAAAAGTTTTTTAGATTTAAATCAGTCTGTTATTATTCGATTAAAGCTAATATTACAAATCATCTGGTTTTCTCACTGGCTTCTTTTATTGTTAATGTGTTAAATAGAAGACACAGTAGATTTAAGACAGCTTTTAAAATAAAAATATATCTATTGATATCTGGTATAAGAATATCCAGCCAAATAGCACTCAAAGACAATAGGAAACACAAAGACAGTGAGGATAGCAAGCCTGCCATGCCACTTGTACAAGAGGAGCAGACTGCTCCCATACTATTGCTGGAAGCGCCTGTCACTACAGAAGTGCCATTGTTAGAAAACAAAAAACGCCTGGTAGAAGTATCTGTGCCCACACTAGAGAGCATTTCTGTAGAAGAGTCAGCTGCCGCAACTGACCAAGCTGTAATCACTGCCATTGTGGTATGCGAATCTTCAAAGGACTACCCAGCCATTGAAGACACGCCAGCCACTGTGCCAGTGAATGGCCCTGTGCCAGTGCATGAAAACACAGTGAGTCAAGCTGTGAGTGGCAGC